>NC_030970.1:52179-352179 GCF_001298625.1 Saccharomyces eubayanus
TGGTATTCTGTGCCTGGCCCCGGGCGGTAGTTGCCGCGTTCGCGGAAGCCGCGGTTGTGTAAGCGCACAAAGTTGTCGTACGCGGCACAGTAATCGCGGAAGCCGCTGTCAAAAGTGCACGACTCCATGAAAGGAATGGTGTTGTTGACGAGTGTCATGAGAATGATGCCCAAGCCGTAGCAGTCCAGTGCGCGAGGGTCGTAAGGCTGCTGCAGTTTCCGGTCGTAGTGCTTCTTGCTGTCGTAGTACATCACCTCCGGCGGGGCATAGGGCGGCGAGCCGATCATGCCTGCGCATTGTTTCACCGGGCTGGCCGGGTCGTGCGGGTCCTTGTGGTACCAGTCAGAGATGCCGAAGTCTGTCAGCTTGCACACGCCGTCCGGCGATAGTAGCACGTTCTCCGGTTTGATGTCGCGATGGGCAATGCCCTGGTCGTGGCAGAACTTCACGCCGCGCGCCACCTGCTTGAAGATGCAAAACTTCTCCGCCAGTGCCACGTTTCGCCACCCGGACCTTTGGATCATCGCAAACAGGTCGCGCAGGCCCAACTCCATCACGAACCCCCAGCCGCGCGTGGTGTACACTGTGGTGGGCACTTTGACCAGCAGGAAAGTGTTGGTGATGTGCACGTGGCCGCTCAGTTGTTTCGCGATGATGAACTCCCTCGAGCAGCGCTGGTAGAACTTCTCCGGCGTCTCGTCGTAGATCATGTTCAGCTTTTTGAGGGCAAACACGTCCTTCTTGCGGAACTTGGACCGGACCTTGCGGACTTCGCACGAGCCGCCCCAGCCGATGGTTTTGTTCTCGTCGTCGAACACGAAGTTGTCGGACATCTGCACGCTGACCTCCTTCATGGTGTCTGGTAGATACTCGTTCGGGTCCACGATGGGGATGGGCAGCATGCGGATGTTAGAGTCGCCGTCGTGCAGGTAGAACCCGAGGTCCGGGTCCTTCTTTGTGGGCGTGGAGACCGAGGACAGCGACGTGCCCGCCGTGGACACGCCGTACGGGTTGTACACGATGCGCTCGTTGCTGAGCTTCGTGCTCGACGCATGGCGGGGCGTGGACGGGTATCTGTTCGCTCTGGGGGTGGAAGAAGGTATGCCGGTGGCCCTGGATGATGAACGGGTGCTGTCCGTGTGGACAAACGGATTGGTGAGGCGGGAGCTTTTCAACGAGCTGGAGGATTTTGAGCTAGAGGCCACGCTCTTGGCCGCACTAGCAGAGTGGATGTCCGGGGGGAGCGACGCCTTCTTCTTCAACTTGCTCTCGTGCCTCGAGCTCAGCAGCTTCTTGCCGAAAAACTTTAATGCGGACACTGAGGAGATGGATTGCTGGGATATTTTGGTGGATTGATTGTTGGGGGCGGTCATTGGTTTGCGGTGCGGCTCAAGAAGCATTGGATGGGCGGGTAGGGTATCGTGCTGTTACTTTGGGTTGATGCAGGTTTATAAATACATAGAGAACTGTTTCCTATGGTACACGGTTATTGCTTTCCGTGACTTTAGCGAAATGAAAGGGGGAATGAAGGCGTGTCGTGTACACAGGCTTTAGAGCAACTAACTAACAGGTCAGGAGGTATATATATATTTATATTGTTTGGGCAATGTATTCCAGCTTGTCTCCGCTCTTTCTTGGCACTTTTCTCTAAATTCTAATCATTTTTCTACCCACGCAAAAAAAAAAAAAAAAAAAAAAAAAAATAGTACGTAATCCCACCTTTTTTCTTTCTTCTCCGTCAACGTGCCTCAATCAATATAATATGTGCCGCATAGCATCCTTTAAAGGGACGGGCGCTTGCTTACATCAGGGAAAGCCGGCTGCCAATGTCAACGGAATTCTCGCCGTTGGGCATCTCGCCATTTCTATCCGTCTGGAACTTGCTGTAAATTCTCCTTAACTTAGCCAGTTCACTCGTCGAAATACTGGGTTTCGTCTCTTGACAGGCCTCCATCAAATCATCTATCGTGACCACAGCTGTTGGCTTCACCCCGTCCGATACTTTTGTCTTCGGTTCGTGGACCTGGTCTTGCTCCAGCAGAGTCCGCAAACGTAGTTTATTTTCCTCTTTCTGGCACTTCCCGTTGATAGTGAAGTACTCGATATCATTATCTCCGGACGCCTGTTCAGGTTCTCTACTGGCAGACAGGTACCGATGTACCGATTTCAAATACGCGTTGTAACAGAGGCCCTGCAAATCCGCACCTGAAAACCCTGCTGTTTTCTGGGCGATCATGGCGAGGTCAGTTCCTTCCTCTAGTTCAAATTTCTTCAGACCCGTATCCTTGTCCTTGGAGTTGACAACCGTTTCTAAAATGTCCAATCTTTCAGGTTCACTGGGTATATTACAGATCACGCTCTTGTCCAACCGGCCCGGTCTCAACAATGCACTATCAATTAAGTCGGGTCTACTCGTGGCTGCTAAAATGTATACGCCATCAAGACCTTCAGCACCGTCCATTTGTGTCAAGAGCTGATTGACAACACGGTCTGTGACACCAGTGGAATCATGCCCCCTCTTGGGCGCGATCGAGTCGAATTCATCAAAGAAAAGAATACACGGTTTGACAGACTGTGCTCTTTCAAACAACTCTCTGACGTTTTGTTCACTCGCACCAATGAACTTGTTTAGAATCTCGGGTCCCTTGACAGAGATGAAGTTGAGCCCACACTGCTGTGCTACGGCACTCGCCAATAGCGTCTTACCACAACCAGGGTACCCGTAGAGCAAGATACCCGATCTTAGTCTTAAGGGACAATTGGCAAATATTGGCTCATATTTAGTGGGCCATTCCAATGTTTCGAGGAGAATTTTCTTTGCACCCGTTAATGCACCAATGTCCGTCCATTTGATGTTGGTTTCTTTGGTTAACTTGACTCCGCGCAGTGCAGAAGGTGTGAACCCATTCAGTGATCTTGAGAAGGTTTCTCTTGTTACTGTATTATCACACTTTTTTTGTAGTTGCAAATCGTAAAATAGCTTTTCCGTAAATATTTTCAAATCCAGTGGTGAAAACCCTTCTGTTTCTAATGACAGGTCACTAAATTGCACTTCGTGGTGTAGTTTTATCATCGCGTTTTTCGAAAAGAAATACTCCAGTAATTTAGTTCGTGCTTGTTTATCTGGCGCTTTCAAAGACCAGCTTTCTGAAACAAAATGTTTATCGAACAATAATGAATTTATCTGAGTCTTCTCTTTGCCTGAAAATAAAACCCTGATGCATTTGTTGTTTTTACTGTACATTTTGGTCACCTGGTTCATAAAAAAATTTAGGAGTTTGCTTGGATTGTCCCATTTGTTACTGTTAGACGGATCGCCTTCATTAGATTGGGGTTTGCCAAATAAACTTTCTACGTTATCCAAAACTATTAACGAAGGACCGCACCAGTAACATAAAGAGCACCACTCGGTAATTAATTTTTGCATTTTATCTAGATTAGAAGTTTCGCGCAATGTGTCACAATCCGCATATTTGACGAAGATGTGGTGTTCATTTGTGATTCTGCTCATGAATTCCTTCAACAATCTGGTTTTCCCCATTCCTTGCTTCCCGTCCAATATAATAGCCGGTGAGGAGACAATGGGTGATGTCATGTAATCTATCATTTCTTGCGTAGTGCTATTAACATTAACGAAATGGTCTTCATTTTTACTTGTATGCATAAATTCATCTGTTCCTTCGATGTGCTGAAATTTAGGTAAGAATTCTTCGACAACTTTTTTGACTTCTTCCTTTCCCATTTGCGCTATTTCCCATTGAATAGAATCTTTGGGGAGATCGTTCAAATCAAGAAATGGTTGTAAGGAATTAGCTTTCTTTAACTCAATCAAAATTTGCTCTTCAGGAAGTATTATGTTACTAGTTAGGGTGCTTTTTCCCAGCAGTTTAATAAATTCATCTTCATCCTTAAGAGATGAGTTTTCTCCATAGTATTTAATGTTAACTGTTATATTTCCTACAGGTTTCATATTCATTTCACTCGTTTTCAAAAATTCCAGTTTGATTTTAGTCCCGTTAACTGGACGTGTAAAGAGTGCTTCCCAAGTGTACAAGCTTAGTGCAATGTGATTTTTAGGTACTTGATTGTCATGCTTAATGCGAACACCAATTTTCTTTGGAGGAACACCTATTACTTTATTTTCCGGCTCATTTTTCTTGGATTGTCTTGAATTGCACTGTACTATAGAAACATAACCTCTTGTCGAAGCCAGTTCTACCTCGTCATCGACGTAAACAACAAACAGTTCCTTTTCAGTAAGGCCATTCTTGCAAATAGTGCTTCTCAGGATTTTTCTTTTTGAAGGTAGGAAAACATCACTATTCGACTTTTTATCGATACTGGGGCGGTACTCGTTCTTCATAGAGCGTTCTTTATTAACTTTTGGTGCCACCACGACTAACGAGCCATCCGTAATCCTTGCGGATGTCAGTGCTTCAGGTACAACCTTGTCAATCTTGAATTTAGTGACGATTCCATCCAAATAGCAAATCAGGGTTTCACCAGGTGTAACGATACGAGTTTGGTGTAAAATCTCACCATTTTGGAATCTCGTAGCATTAGCATCAATTATTTCCCAATCGTCACTTGTCTCAGGTGTAACATATACCTCTTTGGCCAAACGTGTATGGTCATATCGCTGGATGTACAAGTCCACCAATGGTGACTTTTGGTTGAAGTTGTATAAGTTGGCTAAAATGGGATTAATGAGGACGGTATTGTCACTCGATGCGGAATCATAACCGTCCCAGCCAAGATGAACAATAGGTATATCTGAATCATGAGAATGTATTGCTATGCCGAACTCTTGAATTGCATAGTTCGTCGATTCTAGTACATTTATTATTGAATGCGGTAGTCTTAAGAAATTTCCCACGATGGAATTGGAAAATTGGACTTTCAGATTATTGAAATGCAAACTATTTGTGGCTGTCATCGAGAAAGAGCTGTGCTATCGATATCTTTATATGTCCTGTTCTGCTTTCAGTTGTTCGTTTCCCCAAGAGATGATTAAAATTGTAAAGGGCTTTCGGGACCTTTTTAATTGCGGCTACGCAGTTGAGAATTGGCCGTAGTGGTCACAAGGCTTTGAAATCCAATTTGAGCTAAACCAATGAAACATCTAATACGGCCTCTACTTTGAATCGTCTTGCCATGTTCTGAGGCAGTTAATTGAACATGTGCGTTCCACAGATATCTTTTATATTAGATATACAGTCCTCCTAGAGTATGTGCCCAATCAGTCTGGGATGGGCTACAAGAAATTGTCCAAGATAAGCATAACTTTTGTTTCGGGCGTGGCTCGTTTAATGAAAATGTCAGTTCCAATTTCCCCATTATTGGCGTTCTGAATTACGTGTGAACCATTGGGTTTCATATGAACTGCTTATTCATAATTATAACTACTTACCAAAGCTACTAATTAGCAGTAATGGAGACTAACAAGAAAAATCCAAAGAGCGGGCCAACGAGCTCCAAAGTCGTATCAATGCACACGGTACTTCAAAATCCACTATTCTCTTCATAACTTACATACCGCCCACTACCAATATGCTTATTTCCAGATATTAGTGTATATGTATATATATATATATTCGCAGTTGGTTCCACTTCCATTAAGATTATCCGTTATCCGCTATATAGTCGGTGATCGCTCCATCCCTAACGCCTATCTCTAGTAGATTTCATCAAAGGGTGCTTGTTGATAATACAGGCACCACAATGGCGATATATGTCATCCATATTAAAGCCCATTTCGTTATACTGCCGTTTGACATCACTGAAGAACTTGGCAAAACCGTCGGTAATGTGGCTTAAATATATTGTTGCTGGGTATACAAGATAACCTGCCTTGTTGCGATCTACAAGTAACCAAACTTTATATTCTGGATTTTTGTTAAGTTCTTCCAGGAAATCATCTTCAATGTACAGTTCGGCGAATGGCATAGTTGAAATGAATTCCTACTGGAACTCTCTTTGGTGCAGTGAATGAATTTGCAAACTAATCTATCCAGATAATTAACCTACATAACATGTTCAGCTCTCTCTTAAATATATATTATTGCAATCTTTGCTAATATAAACAACAATGGCCACATCCACACAAATGTTGTAAAAATAATGAAATAATCTGTTGGAACGTCTGTGAGAGATGGAACCCTGCAACCTACCAGTACATATCTGCAGACTAGACCACTTCAAAAATCCAAAAAAATATAATAAGAAGACTCCATGGCCAAGTTGGTTAAGGCGTGCGACTGTTAATCGCAAGATCGTGAGTTCAACCCTCACTGGGGTCGTTAATTTTTCTTTTTTTTTTCATTTTAAAGAACAAAACACAATCACATATTGGTATGAATATTTCCAATGGGCTTTGGACTAAAACGATTAGTAGGCTTGATGCTTATATATAGTTAAACAATTTATGTAACTCAATTTGAAATTTTTTTTCTTGTCGTTGTTTTGGTGCGTTGCCGCACACTGTGCAGATGGAAAGCCCTACTACCATGAAAAGTAATATATTGTATAGAAGCCCCCCTACATAATACTGCAACATGAGTTGGATTTTTTGGCTTGTTTGTAAAACATCTTGGAACTTGCCGTTAAAGATTCTGATTTGTCCACCAAATTATCCAACTTCTCACCTCTCTGTAAAACGTTTTCGATAGTCTTGTGCAAGACAATCTTAGTCTCATCCAGTTCTTGTTGAACTTTCATGATCGCATCAGCCTGTGAAGGGTCTTGGTACTTACTGATATATGTGTCCAATTGCTTCATTTTCAGCGAGTCATTTGTCTCAGTAACATCGGCCCATTCCTCCTCGGGATGTGCTACCAAGTACTCGTCCAATATCTTATTCAAAAGTGTATAAGCTGGCCTGACGGGGTATTCCTTATCAGTGATTAAAACCCCACATATGCCCTCGCTCCTAGCGTAAACGTGGCCAATATAATTACCTTCTTCTATACTTTGTCTTTGGCCAGCACTGGTTCTGGAAGCAACCGTCTCAGCAAAAAAAGTCATAAACTGGCCTACACTTGATCTTTCAAAAAAACCAAATTGTGATAAATCTTTAACCTCACTCAACTCTAGAGCCTTTTCTCCGCCAGAGCGGAACACACCGATGTAATAGATCCTCATTGTCGATTTTGTCTTCTTTAACAATACCAAAATCTTTACCGATACTTCAACAAAACCTAGGCAAGAATCAACCACATGGCTCAATTCTTTATTCTTTATTCATAATGGTATCTATTGTGCTTGTTCTTTGAATTTTACAACAAGCCAATCGTTCTGCACGGGACGCCACCCAAGAGGGAAAAAGGGAAAAGGAGCAGAATATGGGATGAAAATACAGGATAGTAGAACTGCTAATCTCCCCCAATTCTCATTTGAAGTGTTCGAGAGAAGACCGTTATAACGAAAATGCTTCGCAATATAGTCGCTAGAAATGCGTGCAGACACAGGCCGTCGATTCAGGTGGCTAGGGGATTATGCCGACACCAAACAAGGCGTTTGATGGCCTCGTCCCCTCAATTTGGTAAAAGCTATGACTCTAAGCAAGAGAAGACAGCAGGTTTTATAATGGGGATCCTGTCTATGGCTGGTGCTTTGTATTTCATAACGCCCAACAGGAAGCCTCTCTTTGCTTCAAGGAAGGTGGAATCCGATAAAACCGCTGAGGAAGAAATTTCGAGAGGTGAAGAGCAATCACCTGACAACGGAAACGGTGACGAAAGTCAGACTGAAGCTGGGGCTCAATTAGGTGGTGACCAAATTGGTGCCTCCAAAGTGGCTGAAGATGGTGAATTGGTTGTCCTAGCTGACCAGGATGACAACGCAGCTGGAGAGAAGGAGGCCGTTGAAACGAAGGACGATGAGCAATTGCGTGATGGAGAGAACAACTCGGAAGAAACAAAGGACAGCAGTGAAAGCGCTGAAATTTCTGAAGAAGGCGCAGATGCTAAATCACAAGATGACCATGATATTAAATCTTCAAAAAACACTGATTTTGAAAGTTTAGATGAAGAAAAGCCAGAAGAGGCGCAATCTTTTGACAAGGAAACTACTAAAGCTGCTGACGGAGAAGACGAAGTGAAGGAACAGGATCATGGCGATTTGGAATCCGAAAAGCATCCTGAAACCAGCGCTGAAGATAAAGAAGCACTAAGAAAGCAAGAGGAAAAGCAAATGGGTGCTACCGAAGAGGAAGTTCAACACGAGGGCGCTTACAACCCAGATACAGGTGAGATCAATTGGGATTGCCCTTGTTTGGGAGGTATGGCACACGGTCCTTGCGGTGAAGAGTTCAAATCAGCCTTTTCATGCTTTGTCTATTCCGAAGCAGAACCGAAAGGTATTGACTGTGTCGAAAAGTTTCAACACATGCAAGACTGTTTCAGAAAGTACCCTGAACATTATGAAGACCAATTGAAGGAAACATCGGACGATGAAGAAACCCAAGATAAAGCAAAGGTGAACACTATGGAATCAGCTCCTAATGTCTCAAGTGCAAAGGAGAATGCTGAGAAAAAGGCCGAAAAATCAGATGTCAAAAAGGAATCATTGGATGAAAAGGCTTAACCTCAATAATTACCGGGGTAAAAAGTATAAACGATGATGCATGTAAATACAAAAATATTATCTTGGTTTAATTACTATATATGGTATGATTAGGAAATATACATGAATTAACGCAGGGGTTGCGGCGTTTAGGATTAAATTTGCGTAAAGTCAAAGTCAAAGTAGAACTAAAATGCATTATTGGTTGTATGTACAGGAGAATTTGGGGTATGTGTGTTTGTTACTTATAGTTTTTTTCCAGATCAATGAACTTTTCCCAAATTTCGTTCATAGTTAGTTTTTCAAAACTTTTCCTATTATCACGTTCTCTGATGTTATATTTTTGTAATTCTACTTCTTCATCACCCACGATAATTAAATAGGAGTAATTTTTTAAAATTGCTGACTTGATTCTATACCCGACAGGTTCATTTCGTATGTCTAAATCAGCACTGAAGTGCCAATCATTCAAAGCAACAGGCTCCATATCATTCACCTTTTCCTCGTTGCGTAGTTTTTTTTGCAAAGCGTTGCACAGCTTTAGTTGTTGCTCGTTCTTAGTGTTTACAGGAATGATTATTGCTTGGTAAGGGTTTAGCCAGAATGGCCAGCGGCCCTCGTTTGAATCGATTAACAAAGCCATGAATCTTTCAATGGAGCCAAAAGTGGCTCTGTGAATCATGATAGGCCTCTTGTATGAATTATCTTGATCTTTGAATTTCAAATCGAATCTCTCAGGTAGTTGGAAGTCTAACTGAATGGTGGCAACCTGATGGGTTTTACCCAAATGATCGGTTAGCATCATGTCCAGTTTAGGACCATAAAAGGCACCATCACCAGGGTTCAATTTCCATGGTTTGCCTGACTCTTCAAGAATTTCCTTGAGGACTTGTTCTGCATGATTCCACACTTCTACGTCCCCAATGAAATGATCTGGTCTCGTGGAGAAATTTATAAAATAGTTGTTGTCTGTGTCAGCAGCACCTTTAGCAAAGGGGAAAATTTTGTTGTAAACTATGTCGACAAGTTTTAAAGAATTGAAGATTTCTGATTTCACCTGGGATGCAGCGCAAAAGATATGTCCATCATCTTGATGGAATTTCCTTAATCTTGTCAGTCCTGATAATGCACCGGAAGCTTCATTTCTATGTAGCGGTGAAAAATCCGAGAATCGCAAGGGCAACTCATTATATGACCTATCCTTTTTGCCGAAGATGAGGCAGTGGCCGGGGCAGTTCATGGGTTTCAAACCGTATTCTTCCTTTTCTACATCAGTGGTCTCCACTTTGAACATATCATCAGAGTAATTTTCCCAATGACCGGATTTTTCCCAAAGAGTCTTCTTGTAAATCAATGGTGTTATCACCTCTTTAAAACCGAATTTGAATTTTTGCTGCAATTTCATAAACTCTATTAATTTGTTAAAGATTTTAGTACCATTAGGCAGGAAGAACATGGACCCAGGAGACAATGGATCTGTCATGAAGAGATCCTGCCTCTGAGACACCAAAGAAGTCATCGTAGCTGGTGTTGTGGGTGAGACATTCTTAGCGGGCTTTTTGGTGGAATAGAAAACACGATTCCAAGGGCCACTTCGAGGATAGTGGTGTCTTATGAGCTGTCTTTTCATATCGTTCGGCAGAAAGGCGTATGCTCAGCTATGTTTGTATATTCATGATTTAATAGTGTAAGTATTCTTTTTTTTTTCATGCTCGAGGTTTTAAGGGCGAGCTGTAGTATAATTTTGATTTTTTGTTAATTGAAAGCTAATATATATATCTACACTAAAAGAAAAATAAAGACTTCATGTAGGCTCAACCTCTTATATACGTCGCGTCAATCTTCTCCAGAGATGGAGGCAGATTCATAGTTAGTTTTCTCCTATAAGAAGTTTTATTTTCCATCTGAATGGGGTTCCCCTCCAAATAAATGGTCTCCAAACGTGACAAATTGGACAAGTTCTTGCCTAAACTCTCAAACGATTGGTCTATCTGGTTGAATGAGGCCCATATGTCGGTTAACTGAGACAGATGGTCAAGGTTTTCCAACGAGGTGAGTTTGTTCGATGTGACATCCAGAGTGGTTAACTTTAAGTTTTTCTCTAAGCCTTCGATCTTGGTAATGAAGTTGTGTGATAGGTAAAGCTCTTCCAAGTTAGTCAATGCCTCCAAGTTTTCGATTTTTTTCAATTTATTAGACTGAATGGATAGGATTTTCAAATTATGTAAGGGATGTAGGTTGATTAGTCTTGGCAGGAAGTTTTTGCCCAACCAGATCTCTTCCAGGTTACTCAAGCCTTCGAAAGAGTCGGCTTCGATGGAATGAATGTTATTACCACCCAACTCCAAATTTTTCAGCGACTTCAAAGAGGACAGATTTTCTATTTTGGAAATGCTGTTTTGTACAAAGAACAAATTTTCCAGCTGGGTCAAATTATCCAGATTTTTTATGTGTTTAATTTTGTTGAACGACAAGTCCAAAGACGTCAATTTGGTCAGTTTGTTAACGTTGGAAGAGATGTGCTTGATCTTGTTATCATAAAAATCCAGATCAACGATCTTGTCATGGGGCAATACTTCCACTTCGCTTATACTTTCGATCAGGTTCTGTCTCAAGCACAGCTGTTTCAGGTTTTTAAACCTGTAAAGGTTCAGGTCTTCAAGTGACTGAATTTTCAAATGGACCAAGTCGATGATCTCAACATCATCAGGCAAATCCTGGGTCAATTCCGAGTCTGCGCTGATGAAGTCGAGATGAGTATCGTCCAAGACTTCAATCTTGCGTTCTTCACCCTGGCCTTCAGTGGTTTTATCAGCAGCTGTATTGTTCATTGATGGCTATTTCGTGCGTGACCTCTTCTTCTTAATGTGCACATATATCTTTATTTTTTCAACAGTACCTTAATATATAGTTCGGGGCAAAATAGCAGACAATGAGAAAAAAGGGAGAAAAGAGTAGAGTAAAGTGTAATATTAACAGGGCTGGTTATATATATGTGCGTATATATGCGGGTCTATTGATCGATTTATATACATACGAAAATAATATAATATTGCGTGATACGATATAATATAGTAGAGCAAAGGTAAAAAGCTCAGTTGGCGTCAGGGTTGGAAGCGATGTAGTTGACGGTTTCACCCACGCTTCTCAAGTCATCGGCCACTTTATCTGGGATTTCGATGTCGAATTCTTCTTCAATGGCCACGAGCAACTCGACGGTGTCCAAGGAGTCCAGCCCCAAGTCCTTGTGAAATTGAGTGTCGCTTGAGATCTGTTTGTTGGCGATGCTGGGGGAGTTCTTGTCGAAGGCCTTGATGACGTCGATAACTCTTTGAGAGACCTGATCTTGGCTCAAGTTGGCGGAGTAGAACCTTTGTGCGAGTATGGAGTTGGCCATGACGGGACGGGCCAACATGGTGCGGCACGCAGAGGGAGCCATGCGGGACGAAATTTTGCAGATTGATTTGAACATGACAATGCTGTGCTATGCTGTGTTGTGCTGTGTTGTAGTTGCTACACTGCCCGCGTGATTCTTCTTCGTCTTGCTCTTGTTCTTCTAATCAAAATCGGTTCGGAGGGGCGAAAACAGACAGCTGACAAATAACGTCGCTGCCGTCGAAAATGACGTATCCACGTGACTCGTGGAGAATCTGGGTTTCGCCCACAAGTTCGTGTGCAAGGCTCAGTAAGTTAGTGTTCCCTGGATACATATGCTAAGTATCGGTATTCAGTACAACTGCAAGGATAGTGCCCGTTGCAGTGTGTTTATCAAATTTTAACCTTTGACCTTTGTGCATCCGTCTTTACTGTCATTTCTTTTATTTTTTTTCATTTTTTTTCAGTGAGAAGCTCATCGCAAAAAAGGAAAAAAAACGAGTATTCTTGAATAAAAAGAGCAAAAAGACAGTTGTAGAGAGCTATAGAGCCCAGATCCCTGCCATATATAACACTTTAAGATGGAAGTTGCTCCAGCCTTGTCGACCACGCAGTCAGATATCACGTTCCAGAAGGTGGACGCCCGCGAAATCGATAGGTCCGCCTACTTAGGCCCGGACTACAATGGCGATGACCTCATGCAGCTGATCTCGGATTACTATAATATCGAGGCCCTCGTGGCGTACCTAGCTCAGCATACGGAGTATAAAAGTGTCACGCTTCAGTTTCCCGACGACTTGATCAAAGACTCCTCGCTGATAATAAGGTCGCTGCAGTCGAGGTTTGCCGATGAGACGGTGAAGTTTTGGGTTCTTGCAGACACGGCGTACAGCGCATGCTGTGTGGACGAGGTCGCTGCCGAGCACGTCCACGCGGACCTGGTGGTCCATTTCGGTGATGCATGCCTGAACGCCATCCAGAGTCTGCCCGTGGTATACTCGTTCGGGACCCCATATGTAGACATACCGTTGGTGGTGGAGAACTTCCGGAGGGCGTTTCCTGACCTGTCCTCGAAAATATGCTTAATGGCTAATGCTCCTTTCTCCAAGCACCTGTCGCAACTGTACAGTGTCTTGACGCGCGACTTACACTACACCAATATCATATATTCGCAGATAAACACCTCTTTCGTAGAAAAGAGCCTCGTAACCATACTGGATACGTTCGACACCCCGGAGAATGTGACCCAGGTTGGTGAGTTCGGCAACAACAGTATACTGCTTGGACCAGGAGGAACCACAGAGGGCGTCTTGCCCGAGGAATACCATCTCTTCCACCTGACCACGCCTCAGGACCCAAGGTTGCTGTACTTGTCTACGGTTTTTCAATCAATCCATATCTTTGATCCAGCTGCGTCTGATCTTGTGACAGGGCCCTTCCCCTCGCTTATGAAGCGTTACAAATACATGCATGTGGCTAGGACTGCGGGCTGTATAGGTATTCTGGTTAACACGCTGTCGCTGCGCAATACCAGAGAAACTATCAACGAGCTGATCAAGCTCATCAGGGCGCGTGAGAAGAAGCACTACCTTTTCGTGGTCGGGAAGCCGAACGTGGCCAAGCTGGCAAACTTCGAAGACATCGATATATGGTGCATCCTCGGCTGCAACCAAAGCGGTATCATCATTGACCAGTTCAACGAGTTTTACAAGCCGATCATCACACCGTATGAGCTGAATTTAGCGTTGAGTGAAGAGGTCACTTGGACCGGGAAGTGGATTGTGGACTTCAAAGACGCCATCGATGAAATCGAACAGAACATGGGTGGAGACGATACGTCCGCGACCACTTCCCACAGTGACGAGCCAGAGTTTGACGTTGTGACGGGCAGATACACCAGCACATCAAGGCCACTACGAGCGCTAACGCATTTAGAGCTGGAGGCGGCTGAAAATGAAGACGATAGCTCCAAGCAGCTGACTACGAGACATACCGCCTCGGGCGCCATTATCAAGGGCACAGTGTCCACTTCTGCGGCAGCACTACAGAACCGTTCGTGGAAGGGCCTGGGCAGCGACTTCGACTCCGTCGAAGTTGATGAAACCGGTGCGGACATCGAAGAAGGTATCTCCGGTGTCGCACGTGGCTATGGGTTCGATCGTACAGACGCCATAAACAAGGAGCAAAAGTAATGCGCGCTGCTGACTACTATGTCCCTTTATTTAATTTCAACTTTTAATGAAATCCTTCCAATAGACTATTTATTAATGCTATATATGCTTTTAGAATTAGCCGCTAGAAATTTGAAAATAGACATCGTGAAACGTGACTGACACACATCCGGGTCACTATTTGTAGCTTCCTCATTTTTTACCGGTTACTGGAATAAAGGTACGTTTACTAGTGAGCTTTCAGCAGGACATCTAAAGGCTGACACCATTTTTGAAATTTCGGTAGTGATCAAAATACACAGAAGTATTCTTTTTTTCATATTATGGGTGCTGCTCCTTCCAAAATCGTGGATGGCCTTTTAGAAGACACAAATTGTATGTATATTTTGAAGTGCAACAGAGAGAGAAAAGGGGAACTAATTTACTAACATGTGAGTTTTTTGTTCAGTTGATAGAGATGAAATTGAGAGGTTGAGGAAAAGATTTATGAAATTAGACAGAGACAGCTCTGGGTCCATTGATAAAAACGAGTTCATGAGTATTCCAGGTGTTTCTTCGAACCCCTTGGCAGGTCGTATAATGGAAGTTTTCGATGCTGATAATAGCGGTGACGTGGACTTCCAGGAGTTCATTACCGGGCTATCCATCTTTAGTGGGCGTGGGTCCAAGGACGAGAAACTAAAGTTCGCTTTCAAAATCTACGATATCGATAAGGACGGATTTATATCGAATGGTGAGTTGTTCATTGTTTTAAAGATTATGGTGGGTTCTAATCTGGACGATGAACAGTTACAACAGATTGTAGACAGAACCATAATGGAGAATGACGGCGATGGTGACGGCCGTTTAAATTTTGAAGAGTTCAAAAATGCCATCGAAACCACGGAAGTGGCCAAGAGTCTGACATTACAGTACGAAGTTTGAAAAAAGAAGACACTTTATTTTTACATGGTATATCGAAGATTGTTAATATGCAAATATGTCTCTTTAAGGTTCAAGAAATGAACTGTCCTTTCAGTTAAAGTTTACGTCTTAGATATACATATACATATATAATGAAATGAAAGAAAAAAGCAATGAGACAAAAGGGCACACTTCTCTTTTTTATAATGAGATGACGGGTAGTTTGCCCCATCAAAATGTCGGTCTCGTACTCTGGCTATTGAAGGGCCGTATTACTACCGTCAACTAGTGGATTGGGATTTTTTTCTTTGGAGAAATATTTTGAAACAGGCCGTTGTACTATCCGTTAATCCTAGGGGCAAAGAGCATTCTTATTCCACGACAATGTGTGTTGATGATTAGTTAGTTTAGTAAGTTGTAATAATTAAGAATAGGCAGTTCCTTCTAATTATTATATAAGAGAGGTATATATAACACACGCTAATTGGTTATATAAAACCCAATGGTTCAGACATAATCCAGAGTTGTATTGTGATGTATCTGATATCTCATTTTCTTATGTGCTAATGTCTAATCAATTAATAGGTCTTTATACTCGTCTTCATTAAGTATGTTTGTTTCAGATCAACATAATTAATATTATCTTAAAGAATGTTCGAGATCACCTATTTTGACATAAAGAATGTTATGTCTAAGATCACCTTATTCCAACATATTCCAACAATGTGTCATCTTGCTACAATATAATCTCGAAACTGACATCTTAACAATTATCAATATTAATTGTTTATGAATGGTAAGAAATCACTAATTAATTGGAGGGTTGGCCGAGTGGTCTAAGGCGGCAGACTTAAGATCTGTTGGACGGTTGTCCGCGCGAGTTCGAACCTCGCATCCTTCATTATCTTTTTGATCGTCGATTATATTAATGCGGTTCAAATTGTATCGGGAATACGAAGGCAGCAAGCAGTTGTTGCATCAAGCGAAATCCGCATCCGCCTCCCCTATTACTGTGTTGACTTCCCCCACTCTTAAATTGTTTTTTTATTATTCACCTTTTGTGTTTGAAAAAAGTACGTATTATCAAACGCAAATAAGGAGGAAACGGGCTGGTTACCACTTGAAAAAATAAAAAAATAAAAAATAGCAGTCTCAGAGTTGTTTCGAAAGTGGCACTGACACAATATTTATAGGCGTTGACAGCTTATTGTTAAAAGTACAGATCGATCTCGGAGTAAATAGACTAAAGGAAGCTTCTTGCTTATTACTAGCTTACCGCACCAATCTTCAATACAAGAATTCACAAAAAGAATAGAAATGTTTAAGAAATACAAGAGCCAAGACTTGGATATGGCATTCTGGTGGAAGAAAAACCCGAAAACTCCTTCCGATTATGCCAGGTTAATAGTCGAACAGCTGAACAAATTCAGCTCTCCATCATTAACCCAGGATAATAAAAGAAAGGTGCAAGAAGAATGTACCAAATATTTAATCGGCACTAAGCATTTTATTGTTGGTGATACGGAACCTCACCCAACACCAGAGGCTATTGATGAACTTTATACGGCCATACATCGCGCTGATGTATTCCACGAGCTACTACTACATTTTGTGGACCTGGAGTTTGAAGCGAGAAGGGAATGCATGCTGATTTTCTCTATTTGCTTGGGGTACTCCAAAGACAATAAATTTGTTACGGTGGACTATTTAGTCTCACAACCAAAGACCATTTCATTAATGTTAAGAACAGCAGAAGTCGCCTTACAGCAAAAAGGGTGCCAAGATATTTTTCTAACGGTGGGGAATATGATAATTGAATGCATTAAATATGAACAACTTTGTAGAATCATACTTAAGGACCCCCAGCTATGGAAGTTCTTCGAGTTTGCGAAGTTGGGTAATTTTGAAATCAGTACGGAATCTCTACAAATCTTAAGCGCTGCATTCACTACACATCCCAAGTTAGTCTCTAAGGAGTTTTTTTGTAACGAGAATAACATTATCAGATTTATCAAATGTATCAACAAACTAATGGCTCACGGAAGTTACGTGACTAAAAGACAAAGCACCAAGCTGCTGGCCTCTTTAATCGTGATAAGGTCTAACAACTCATTGATGAATATATTTATCAATTCTCCGGAAAATCTAAAGCTTATAATGACTTTAATGACTGACAAATCTAAGAATTTACAGCTGGAAGCATTCAATGTATTTAAAGTAATGGTGGCGAATCCAAGGAAATCAAAACCTGTTTTTGATATCCTTGTTAAAAACAGAGATAAACTATTAACATACTTTAAAACTTTTGGTTTAGATTCTCAAGATTCTACTTTCCTTGATGAGAGGGAATTCATTATTCAAGAAATTGATTCCTTACCACGCATAATTTCATCGACGACAGACAATACTAATAACAATGTTTCTTCAAACAATTTAAACTCGCCATCCTCAGTAATAAACAATCCATCGACACTCTTGACTCATTCAACAACGCCTGATTCAAGATAACGATTAAAAATTATTGGTTCACTTTATAAAAAATGGGAAGAGAAAAAGTCGTTTGATGGAAAGTCACGAATATTCAAAAGTAAATTTATATACATGGAGTTTTTAATCGCATAAAAAGGGAAAATCGTACTCATATATACGCTATAATATATATGAATATACAAATGAAGGGGCAATAAAGGAAATAGCATTTAATGGTACAGAGGAAAGGGGCCATTTGTCCTATTTTACGAGTAGTTTTCCCAGCGTTTTAGATCATAAAAAATAAATATTTATCCAATTTATACAACTTTAATTCTTCTGTTACATATACTATTTTTCATTTGATGGTTCCGTTTTGGATTTTCCATTCTTCGTCTTGCTTTTGTTGTTTCTTAATAAATTTGACGATGCTGTTGATGATGGTTTCGAAAATAGCGGTAGCCTTTTACTGGTCTCTTTCCCTATGGATGGTGTGATAAAAGATTTGTCTTTGTTTGAGTCCAATAATGCGTTGGCTTTGGATGATTTTGGATCTTCGATTTTTCCGAAAAGGTTCAAGTTGGTCTCTGACTTACGAATAATGTTTGATTCTTTGGCAATTGTCAAATCTTTCAATTTCCTCTCCCAGAGCGGTACTTGTTGGTCTAGTATGGCATTTAATTCAAGCAATTTTTCCTCATTTCCTAACCTTTCTTGTGGGTTGAAGGGACCAAATTGATATCCGCCTTTACCGTCAAACTTCAAAAGATAGTTGTGAAAATGCCATAAACTAGTTCTATGACAAACGGATATTAATGAAATACCAAACTTTTGGGCATTTTCGTACATTTGTTGCTCCATTTCTGGAGCCACTGCTGATGTACATTCATCAAGGACAGCAAATTTAGGCTTATGATAATACATCCTTGCCATGGCTAGTCTTTGTTGAACGCCGACTGTTAATTCCTCGGACCAGTTTCTTATTATACTAAATGCATCACGTATCTCGATACTACATGGCGATTGATTCCCCTCTGATGGCGGTTGCTGAATACCATTTTTAGAAGTTCTTTGGGCTAGCACAAGTGACATGTTCTCTGTAACTAAATCTTCCAAATCCAATAACTGCAAAATTTTTATCAAGTCTGCATCACCTAAGCTGTAATCGTTGTGATACTTTTCTTCAAACTGTTCAATCGTATCTGGGTAAATAATCTGCTCTCTGAAAGTTGACCTATTCCCCATATATGGCCTTTGAGGCAAATAAAAGATTGCACAATCTTTACCCACAGTTCTACGGGGCATTATTAATTTGGATTGATGATTTTTATTGGCACTTGCCCTCACAGGCCATAATCCACCAAGTATACGGAATAACGATGACTTACCGCAACCATTAGGCCCAATAATCAACAGATGGTTCCCATGCTCCAAATCAAAACTTAGTTCAGGAACTAAAACCTGATTCGTAGGAGTTATCAACGGAATGTTTTCAAATTTTATTTTTGAGTCATCATATTCCACTATGTACCCTTCCTTATTTGACTCATTAGCATCACCTTTATTTGCATCCAATAGGTCATTGAATTTATTTAGACGTAATCTGATACCACGTAATTGCTGAATATTCCTTTTCAATTCGACAAACCTTCCGATGGAACTAGACGCAGTAACTAACAGCCTCCTATTTGTAATGAAGTCAGCTGTCATATCAGTCTTGGGCTCCTTAAGTTCCAAGGCGTCTTCACTTGGTGGGTCTTTGAAGAATATTGGAATCGAACATAACACCAAACCAGCTGCACCCCAAGTATATTTAATGACAAAAGCAGTAGCAATATCGTAAATGGCTCTTGCCTTTATTTCTCTATTTAAAAATAGCACCAAACGGTAAAATGAATAATCAACGTTGGCTAATTCTCTCTTCTGTCCTCTCAGCAGTGCGATTTCTTCATTGCTAGAATGCAGATTTGAGTGTAAAGAACGGAACCAACTTTCCAAAGACGAGCTTACCATTGTAAGCCTTGTAAAATTCGGTTGAATTAGCTTTAGTAAGGAATTGGAAGCGTACACGATCAGGCCTAGTGCCAGCGTACCTTCACCCATGACACTAGTATTCGATGTTAATAGTTTGAATGAGCAAAGGATCAGGTCCAGCATTGGCTTCAGCAATTGGTTTAGTAGTAACGATGAATTCATCGAAAATGTGTAAATGTCCCTTGTTAAGTTATCTTGGATCTCAGATACAGAGTCAGCAGAAGCCACGGAATAAAAGGTATGATGGTTAGAGAGATATTTTGATAACAGAAAATCCGAGACTTTCCTATTAATAGTGACAGAGCACAACTTAGTTGTGTAGCTAATCAAAGAATTGATAAAGCTTGCGGGGATCCCGAGAATCATCCATTTCCCCAGTAAAATCTTTGCGAAATTTGCGTATTGGGCTCTCACTAAAGTGGAAACTAGCTGACCATCCAAAGTAGCCACACGAAGAGACAATAACGTCCTGATATTCAAAAGGATAGCCTGCGTGATAAATAAAACAAGACATTTCCTGTCATGTAGCAAAAGTTTGAACAGAAAATCTACCTTTCCCGGCTGCCGTCTTTCTTTATCCTTATTTATACTTTCTTTGTCTACCGCTATTGTTCCATTGACTGAATCGGTACTGTGTTTGGAAACCATCGTCAACTCTTCATTGTTATCATCCTCTTCTTCTTCATCTAGTTCTGCTCCTTTTTCTTCCCCAATCTTTTCACTCTCTGAATCCGTCGACTGTGTATCCTTTTTACCGTTTTTATTATTGCTAGAGCTTGAATTTGAGTTGTAAAGCGTTGCTAGCAGCAATATGATGTATGAGGAACGTAGTAGATTCACTCTATGTTTCTGGTATAAACCAGATGCCGTTGAAGACATTTTTATATTCTTCATTAATTGTTTGCAATCGTATTTTTAACTTTTCTGGTCTTTTCTCATTTCTTTAGAATAGACAAGAGAAATCACACACACTATGGCAGAAGCAACTCGTATGTATATATAAACGAGAAATAATATGACGCTTAAATAGAAGATCAGCCGGTGATCGAGCCATAAGTCATTATCAACCTGGGATTTGCTTTACTCCACATTTATTTGCCGCCCTTAAATCTTTCCGAGGGTAATGAGAGCGGACGGTGATTGCGATGATTAACGCCGAAGGTATATACTTAAACAAAAGGGAGAAAAAAAAGTATAGTTAGAAATACATGAAATCACGTCAGTGAGCATTAGTACTATTTTTTTTTATTAGAATAAGCTATTTAAAAGAATACTGAACGTGACATACATATTATAGTCTTTGTATAGAAATTATTAGAAAGGTTTGAAAACGTTTTTTGGACTTGAAAAAAAAGAATAAAGAATATTTAAGGACAAAAAAAATCAAATTATCACTCGCTGGTTATTGGCATCCGTTGTTGATTCATTGGGGACGTTCGGAACCACGCCTGCATGATGTAGTTCCATTTCATCGCTTGTACTTCTTATGACGTCAGTGTTGTTTGCAGAACTGCTACCGTCGATAGCAGTAACTTCGTTACGATTGCCATTCTTTTCGACGTCACTATCGTCATCTTCCAGATTTGTATCTGCAGCGACAGTGGTAGCTGGGACGGCAGCGCCATCTCCATACACGTAGGCTTCGCCATTTTTGTCTAGTGTAGCTCTGGATACGTAGCGACCAGTTATCCTGTTTGTCCACCACGCGCTGATCATCAATATAGTAGCGATAACTGCTAATACGAAAGCTGCCCATGTTAATCCCATATAAGCAGGACTAGCCTTGAATACAACGCCAAATTTATCATCCGCGGTACCACTTTTTATGATACTGATCATAACGGCGATTATAGTAGCTCCCAACCCTGTGAATAAACCAACACAAGCGTATAGGGCTACGGTGATGAGCCATAATGCTTGTCTAATCATGTACCTGTCGAAGTACAATAATATGGTGAAAACGATGGTAGAGAAAGCGAAGATGATTGTCAATAGGTTCATAGCCAGAACGGACTTCACGGCAGGCACGTACTCGTGTTCCCTGCGCAGCAACTTCCCTTGCAAGTATAGGTCGTCTGCGGTAATATTCAGAGCGTTCAAGTAAGGCTGGAAATCGGAGGCAATCAGTGCGTCGTAGATAATTGTCCTGAAGTCTAAGTTTTGAACAGCATGTGAAGCGCTGCAATCAAGGATTTTGTGTTCGAGGTTGGCATGACAGAGAGTGAAAATAGATAGACGGAAGTAAACTGGGATCTTCAAGTACTCCAAAATATTTGGTGTCAAAGCGTCTAATTTCGTGGGGGAGATTGGTTCAACAGACTTGGCTTCGGCTAATATTTTCAAAATGGGCATGAATGTCTGAGGGTTTTCTTGAGCCCATGACGTTAGCGTCACCAAGGATGAAAACGTGGTTTTCGGGTTACTGGATGCACCTAGAAGATTAAACAGATATGGGATGTACTGCGTAGTGCTCGAATTACCCGATAAATCGGACTGTAATTCGGACAGGATGGACAACGTCTCATTGGTGTCGGTAGAGGAGCTTATCACGTCATCCAAACCGACGAGCTGCTGCGTGGATTGGGTGGTATTAGTCACAGCAGCCAAGGATTGCACCGAGGTGGTCACCATCGTGGAATTGTTCGAACTATCCATTAGCTGGGTCAAGGCGGCAAAAGCCCTCTTTGCCGATGATGACTGAGTGACGTTTTTTTCCAGCAAGTCAGTCAAGGTGCTTAAGGTTTGGTTCGTGGACGTTGTTTCGTTTAGCAGCACTTGTACTGCGTTAAAAGCGCCCGCGTCAGCACTGGGCACTAGCTGTTGCAAACTGCTAAACGTGCTGTTCAGGGAACCGCCTTCCGAGATTGTGTTTTGTAGTTGGGTCAATAGCGTTTGAGCCAACGTGGGGGGGATGGTGGTGTTCATCAAGCTAGCCAACGCCGTCATTGTAGCGGTTTTGTTCGTGGACAGTGCGAATAGCTTGAAAACAGGCAACAACTGCGCCTTTTCAGTCATTGTCAGATTATTCAGAGTGAGCAAAGCGTCTGTGGAGTTTTGAGGGTTGTCCGAATCCTGTAGCAAGTCCAGGACCAAAGAGGTGGAGTCGCTTGAAGAGCTCGAGCTGGCCGAAGACAGCGACGCGGAAACCAATCTGGCCAAGCCATCCAAGGTTTCAGTGGAGTTGTTTGAGTACTTCAGCAGCCCGTTTATTTCCGCCAGCTGCTTGGTGCTGGAGGCGGGATTTCCGCTGATGGCTAGGGGAGCCAACTCGGTCAACGACTCGATGGTTACCGTAGTGTTTTCAGCGTTGGACAACAGCGTCAACAGCGGCGTCAGAGCCGGCGTGTCAGCAATGTTTTTCAGGGCGCCAAAAATCGCATCCAAAGAGCTGTTCGGAGCCGTCAAAGCGGACCCCAGTATGGTCAAGATGGGGCCGATCTGCGGAATCACTTTGCTCACGTTGATGTGTTTGATATCGGCCTCGCCGATATATATATTGGTCAAGGGCTTGTAGTCTGCGGTGGAGCCTGTTGTAGCGACAATAATCAGTATTAGTACGGTGAACATAAATAGTATGCACACGGAAAGTATTGACCAGATGGACCCCTTCGACAGGGGGGTGTGGTACTGTCCTAGCTTCATGTTTTACTTTTCTGTGGGTACTTGATTGTTTATTTTCGCTGGAGCAAACAGCAGCACAGGCACATATTTTTTTACGAGCTGGCTTATATACAAATGCGACAATTATCCTTTCTATGGATTGGGGTTTTTGGCCAGAAAGTACGCTGAAGACAAGACAAGGAAGGCATCGGGAATAGTACGGAAAATTCCCAGTAGGCCCTATTTCTCTCTGCGGCAGCCTTCTAGAAGTGCCGCCCTTACAACGACACAACACCCCCACCACCCTAGCGATTGAAGTGGCAAATCGAACACCTTCATTGATTCCGAGCCGTATTTCGGCTGCGATTGGGATGTGTTTTACACTACCGAGTCTGCGCTTTTCAAGTCTGTTTCTTCGCAAAAGAAAATGGCACGGCGCAATCGACCCGTCGCTCCGAGCAATGTTCCACAGGGCGCGCAAATAAGGTTTTAGTCGTCCCCCCCTTTTTAGACGCGGGGTACAGCAAACTCAACAAAATGTGCCAGGGAGCAGGACAAGACAAGGCTAAAGGCCAAGCCAATATAGAACGTGCGGTGGTTATCATCCCCTCTCTTCTAACGAAATCGGCAGATCCGTTCACGGGGCCGGAGCTTCACTTGGTCGTTTGAATTTGAAATTTAAAATATGAAATATATAAGGATATGAGTGGAGACGGTGATGATTTGATAGATACGTGCTCTCCTGGAAGTTCAGCACTCCTCTCTGGAGCACTTCCGTGTTTTCTGTTTCCGTTTTCCGGTTTTTCGTTTAAGCTTCGAAGTCGGTCCCCTTACTCCAATGTTCGCTTCCTTTTTTGTTTTTTGCCTTCATGCAGGGCGAGGTTATGGCAATGTGTAAGCGCTCATGTTTCTACGGATGCGTGACACCTCCGCTATGATCTGGTCGGTTCCGTCGAGCCGCTCCCGGCAGGTCAGTGGAGATTACGGTGGCGTCATAACGCTGTCACTTTCAAGAAAGTTGAAGAATGGCAAAAAAAAAGATTGTGCGGAGTTGGGGTAATCTCTTTTCCGTTCTTGTTTTTGGTTTTCTTTTTTTTTTTTTTCCATTAGTACGTCTATTATTATTTATTTGCTTGCTTGTATATATCGTTTTTATTTTTCTCGTAAACTGGGCGGCTTTCATTGAATTCTCAGCAGAGAGTCATCGGGTTTATAAACCATGTTGTAGTTAAACCCCGATATCACACCGTTGAAGTCGTTTCTGAATATACGGTCATCGATGATCAGTTGAAGAGAAAGGCCGAAATATGGGCCCCACAGAGGCCTTGGCTTGTTCATATCGTTGAGGCGGTTTCCGTTTCCGCTGGTGTTGGGTTGGATGGGAACCGTCGCGTCTTGTCCCATCTTGTCTTTGCCGCTTTCGTCGAACCTGACTTTGCAGTTGACGTTGCATATTAACGTCCCGGAGCCCGGGATAACGTGGTAGTCTACGCCGGTTAGCGCGTGCTGTGTTTGAACCACCTGGTTTTGCCACATTTGTAGGAAAACCGCGGCTTGCGCAAAGGGCGTCGCATTGAGTATTATTCTGCAGTTGTTTGGGTTGAAGAGCTGTGCGAATTGGGCCATCTTGTTAGGGTCTGGGTCGTCCAGATGTGCCAATATCTTCTTGGTGAACGTGGACGCTATCTGTGCTTGGTTCGCATCGTTCATTACCATAGTGTTGCTGTTGGTGTTCATGTTGTTGTTGTTGTTGTTGTTGTTCAGCAGCCGTTCCGCCACGATATTGCTTCTACGGGACTAAGCATATAAAGGTCTACTGTCTCAATGTACAAGCTATATATGGTTCAGCTTTTTTCACTATTTTTTTTTTCAGTTACCGTTCAAAATATCATTATGTACGTGACAGTCTGGAGTAAAAGTCTGTACAAACTGTAGCAAGGATGCATCGAAGACAATATATACTATACTGTAACAAGAGGCTTCCGTTTACTGGGTAGGTGAGTTGATCTTGGATCGGAAGTTTTTTTTTGACAGTTCCTGCAGTCCATGTAACAAACTAGTCCAAATAAAAAAAATATGGAGACTGCAAGTCGATAAGGATCGCAGCAACGCAGGCTCTGTCTTCGATCCCGCCCCTAACCAACAAGGGTTCCGGATCCTACTGTCAGCCAGGCGGCCGCTTGCCCGCAGCCCTCTCGTATCGCACAAACACCGGGAGCTTCCGCTATTGTACATCCTTTTAATTAGCGTCTTATTCAGCCATCTCGGTATCGGCTCCCCATTTGGTCATGATGCTCTTTTTTTCGAAAGCGAAGTCTTACATCCTCCGCCATCTTATTTACTATGCGGTGCGCCGTTTTCTGAGCCGTCGCTAGCCAGCAAAAAAAATGGTTGCCTTTCCTTACCCAAAAGAGATCAGTTTATCCGATTACTTTCCCTTTTTAGGATATGAGCGCCAAGTGAACATCTGATTTCGGCGTTGCGTCTCTAATTGTGGAAATGCCATTTTATTTTTGACCTTTTGATTGATCATTTTCCTTACATGGACCAAACCAGCAGTACAGATCAGGATCAAACCATTTTTTACAAAGCATTGATATATAATAGCAAAGCATTCCTAATATGCATGATCTGAACATCGAATTCCACATAACCTCCAAAAAATACCAAACAAACTTCCATTTATTCCCATAGAAACAGCTCTTTTTTATTCATTAGAGGAACTAAACAAGTCAGATAAGACAGCAAACCATCCTTTAAAGAAATAGTACATTCCTTCATTAGCTTAAAGAACCCAGTTTTTTTCTTTTCCGAAATAAAATACCAAAAAATCTATATACTCAGCTTTCCAATAATCATTGGTTCCTGCTTAAGATAAAAGGGGAAAAAATACCAATCTTTACTTTTGTCACGTTCATTCTTATTACTTTAATACAGTCCATTCTTTACTATTGCTTGAAATCATTGCCCTGAACAAAAAGCAACAAAAAAAAAATGTCAAGTTTATACCTCAAGTCACCGTTACATGCATTTTCTGCTGGTCCAGACTCACATGCAAACGGATCGTATTTTGATAACTTATTACTTCCTTCGTTCTCCAAATTATCGAGTAACAACAGTAATAATAATGATGATAATAATAATAACAATAATAATAATATTACGGCTGGTAATAATATACATTCTGCATGTCCTAGGAAATATTCATTCCACTCCCTCAATGTGTCACCAATTTTACCTCCATTGTCATTAGCTAATGAAATACTCGGGAAGAAGTCAAATACTGCACCAGCATCTCCGCATCACATGGCTTACAACCCAATTTCATCATTGACGCCCAACAGCTCGCCTGAATTCAATAAGGCCAGCTTATCTCAAATAAGTTTCACGAATCCATTGAATTATGGGTCCCATTTAGGAATTTCAACCCATTCACAAGCTCAACTACCATTATTGGACAGGTTATCGACCGTCTCTTTCTCTAAAAGACCGGAGCACTGCCAGCAATCCTTACCATCGTTAAGGCATCTACAATTACTACCTAGTCCTCTTCAACAAGAAAATGCAGCTCGTTTCCCTGATACATCAAAACGTACGCCTTATTGGAAAACTAATCTCACTCATTGGTGTAAGGATACAAACTATCAAGACTATGTCAAAATACGCGAAGAAGTGGCCCACTTTAAGCCACTGAGTATACCAAACTTGGCACACGAAAATAATGATAATTCAAACAGGGAAGGAAGTTTTCACAGCAAAGAATCAGAGTCAAATAGATCATCCAAGCATCACTCATCATCTGATTATACTTTCGCTCGTACTAAACTGATTCCCTCGATCCTAGAACCAAAAGATCAATTCAAAGATTTATCTAACAACGCATGGAGTATCATTCCCCCTGTTACCCCTCCAATGAGTCCACCAACTAATAGAACTATGGAACGAACATCTTCTAAAGATACAAATATTTCGTTTTTTGAAGATCAACCTAACAACAATGATCCCATATTCAATCCAATAATTAGTGAAAAGTTGGTTCAAGAAGTTAAACAACAAAGACAGTTGAAAAGGAACTCATTTCCTACGCCAACTCCCAGTCATAAAAAGACCAACAGTTTTAAAGCCCTACAAATGAAAAAATTGCTTGCCAATAGAGACATTCTTTCGAATAATTCCAAATCCAGTATAAGGAAACCTGCAAAGAACAAAATCACTAAACAAGCATCAAATGTTTTCGGTAACACTGCAAGACAATTGGTCATGAAACTAGATAATCCAAGCTACAGCTCTGTGACATCATCTCCATCCCCTTCCACACCGACGAAAAGTGGCAAAGCGAGATCGAGATCATCTTCACCTGTACGCCCCAAAGCACCCACTCAATCCCCAATATCACCCAATTATCACAGATTTGCCCTAGATTCCCCCCCACAAAGCCCTCGAAGATCATCCAACTCGAGCATTACGAAAAAGGGAAGTAGAAGGTCTAGTGGCTCATCGCCCACTCGCCATCATACCAGAGTGTGCGTGTCATGCCATTCTAGTGATTCGCCTTGTTGGAGACCGTCATGGTCGCCAAGAAAGCAAGACCAACTATGTAACTCTTGTGGCTTGCGCTATAAGAAAACACATACGAGATGTTTGAACGATATATGTCGCAAGATCCCCACAAAGGGTGAAATAAACATCATGAAATCTAATGGCATAGACAGAGAATTCGTCCCTGAACGCAACTGTGAAATTGAAGGATACCGCTGCTTATTCTGTAATTACATAACTGAGACTGTGGAGAACTAATACATAGATAACTGAAACTCCTAGCAACTAGCTCGAGTCATTATCACGATAAAGCTGTACAGTTCTCCGTCCATCGTCCACAGCTCTATATAAACTACTAATTAAAAACACATTTCCTCTCATCCTTTTTTTTTTTTTGCTCTTACGACATCATCGCTCTTTTTCCCCCGATGAAATTTTTTTGCGCCGTGCTGACGTTTTCCGCGCATTTCGAGGTGAAATCATTTCAGTAAGCTTCTCCTGTGTAATAGATTTAACACTTTTTTGCCAGTTTATTTTGAGGCTTAAAGGAGTCTTTTGGGATATTAAAGTGGCCCATCTTACTTTGATCAATTTTATATTCTAGTCGTAATTGTGTAATTAAAAAGCACGGAAAGAAGAACGTTTCCGTCTTCAGTTTGTCATTTAGGTTTTAAGCTCAAATTCTTTTGTTTATAAAAAGGAAGTGACGATACATTCAGCTATTTTTTAAGTTTCGACTAACTGTCAGAAATTTTTTTCTTCTCCAACACAAAAAATAAAGTTTATTGTGCTTTAAGGCTTTGGTATCAAGATCTAACTATTTTTAACTTATTTCCAAGTTAGTTCATAATTCGCGATGTCTAGTGCTCAAATCGACAATGCTCTGTCGAGTTCTACCACTACTCTAGTAGACCTGCCTAATAACTCTACTTCCATCCAGAGAAAACAATACCCCAAGGACGACAAGGCCCTCAATAGGCTACTAGTTGAACTAAAGAATAACCCTGACTCGAACATCCTTCCGCATGATCAATCACATTCTGAAATTTTCCAAGCTTTGAAAACTCGCATTGGTAAGATCAATAATGAAACCTGTGATCCCGGTGAAGAGAACTCTTTTTTCATATGCGATTTGGGTGAAATAAAAAGATTGTATTATAATTGGGTCAAAGAACTACCAAGAATCAAGCCATTTTATGCGGTCAAGTGTAATCCCAACCCCGAGGTTCTTTCATTGTTAGCAGAATTAGGCGCTAACTTTGACTGTGCTTCCAAAGTAGAGATTGACAGAGCACTATCAATAAACATTTCTCCAGATAGAATCATATACGCCAACCCTTGTAAAGTAGCGTCTTTTATTAGATATGCAGCATCAAGAAATGTAATGAAGTCTACTTTCGATAATGTGGAAGAACTATACAAGATCAAACGATTCCATCCCGAGTCTCAATTATTATTAAGAATTGCCACTGATGATTCTACAGCTCAATGCCGGCTTTCTGCCAAATACGGGTGCGAGATGGATAAGGTAGACTCGTTATTGAAATGCATCAAAGAATTGGGTTTGAATTTAGCGGGTGTTTCATTTCATGTTGGCTCAGGTGCTTCTGATTTCACGAGCTTATACAAGGCTGTCAGAGACGCAAGAACAGTATTTGAAAAAGCCGCTAACAAATACAACTTGCCGCCTTTGAAGATTTTAGATATAGGTGGCGGATTCCAATTCGAATCTTTCAAGGAATCAACTGCTGTTTTGCGTTTAGCTTTGGACGAATTCTTTCCTGTGGGTTGTGGTGTTGATCTAATTGCTGAGCCTGGTAGATACTTTGTGGCCACGGCGTTCACTTTAGCAACTCACATAATCGCCAAGAGAAAGCTATCAGAAAAGGAAGCGATGATTTATACAAATGACGGTGTTTACGGAAACATGAACTGTATTTTATTTGACCATCAAGCGCCTCACCCAAAGACTTTATACCACGATTCGAAATTCTACTACGACGATTTTGAATCCACCAGTGCCGACCTCGAACCTGTTAATAAGACAAGAGCCACATATCCGTATAAAGTGTCCATTTGGGGTCCTACATGTGACGGTTTGGATTGTATTGCCAAAGAATACTATATGAAGCATGATGTTGTTGTCGGCGATTGGTTTTATTTCCCTAATCTGGGCGCCTATACTTCGTCTGCCGCTACTCAATTTAACGGTTTTGACCAGACAGCGGACATCGTTTACATCAATTCTGAATCCGACTAAAGGACATGTATTGACTTACACTCTTTCTCATTAGAAACAAAAACAAGGAGAGAAAAAAAAATACGCCGTCGCCTTAGTATACATTGGCAACACGCCGAGGCACGGTCAGAGGATGATGATATGTTGCAGTTGAAGAACCGCTTGCTCGTGAACACCTAAAAAGCTTATCTATGTCCGAAGACATTTTTTTTTATATATATATATATTTTTTTTTATGTTTAGTATGCACTATTTAAAAAAGAACTGAATCTTCTTCTTACCGACTTTAATGGTCAAATTGCTCTTTTTTTTTCATGTTTTGGAAAAGGCCGGCGAACATATATTGAAAAGTGAGTTAAGTGCAATTCATATACACAAAAGCAAGTGCATCAGCGTCAAGAAGCTATTTACCCTAATCTTTTGTTTGTCCGTGCGTCCCTTCCAATCCAAGCTGTTTTTCTATTTGAACAGGGCAGTACTACATTAATAGAGTCATATTCATTTTGAAGAAAGCACCAGCAATTGACGACGAAATCATGGAGAAAAAACCGAAATGCCAAATAGCAAGGACCAAGCCGTCGATTGAAAACGTCATACCATACAACCAATTCAAGAAAACACAGCCGCGATTCAACGGCAACTTTTCCTCCTTGACCAACGATGAGGAATACGTAATACTGTTTGGCGGAGGTCGAGACTTGGTTCTAGGCTCTTTGACGCCCTGCGCGAGCTCCCATTTGACCAACCAAGCCGGCTCTCAGGACCCCAGCGAATACGGGACAGACCTCTTTATTCTCAACAGCTGCATTGTCATCTGGTTCAATGGGCTGGGCTACGGGCTAGAAATACCATACAGCAGCGTTCTGTACCATGCATCGAGACGACTGCCGGAGGGAAGAGACGGGCTTCGACTAGAGGTTTTGCTGACTTTGGAAAGAGACGAAGTGTTGGACATGCTATACCAAAGCCTCGCGCCAAACACCAGCGAATTCGGCGAGGACGAAGACGAGGCCCACAATTTGGCCTTCACCATGCAGAGCGTGGAGCTGACCATCAGGCCCGAATACTCGATATACGATCGGCATTACAACAACGAAATCGAAACACTTTTCACCTTCGAGAACTTCGGCGTGAACAGGGGCGATGACCTGGTGAACAACTGTAATGAAGCGCTAGCCGTATGCATGGACCTGCACGGGACCGACGCGGGAGACCAAGATCAAGAACAAGATCAAGACCTCGGCCTGGGGCTTGAGGGTGCGCTCGAGTCCAACGCCACGTACGCTGGGCTTGGAGACACCCTCCATGGACCGCCAGTGTTCCAGAACGATGGCCTGGCAGACGATCTAGACGGGGATCTCGTTATGGACAACGTGGTCTCTAGGGGCGGTCCAGAAGCCAGCATGTCTATGGAGTTCTACGCAAATCAAAACCTGACTGGCACGAAGAACGCAAGAGACGAATGAACAAGAGCCATTGCGGACCATGCCACTGTGCCACGCCCGCCTCGTCGTCTACGAGATCGTTCATTTGCCTTCGTATATACTGTTCTGTAGCAAATAATGAATGTTCAGCAGCTTTGTACTGTGCGGCCGCGCGAAGGCTTAGTTAGACTCTCTCCTTCTTGCAGACTGCATGTGAAAAAAAGCAGCAAGCTCGCATCTGCGCTGGGCATCCGTGCACCCACGGACCTTCTTAAGCCGGGTAACCATCATTCCAACCCCACATCGCGTCGAACGAGGTGCAGGCACCGCTCGTTGCTCCCCTGGTCCCCAACAACAAACGACGGTCTCAAAAAAAACTTCACATGCCACAGCCAAGCATAATTACGCAACAGCGATCTCTCCGTCGCGCAAGCTAAAAGAAATTGTTGAAAAATAGAAATAGTCGCGAACAATACGTTGTTGCTATTTAACGCTTCTGGTCTGACAGTTCGTGTGCCTTTTAGAATCACCTAAAAAGTGTTGAACGATTCACTGCGACAATAATCAGAGATTACAGTTGGCATTTTGGCATTTTGGCATACTTTTTATCGATTGAACTATCTCCACCAAACAATTTTCTTTTTTTCTCTGTTCTACAGGACCGATTAAAATTGAGTATATATACCATAATCTATATAAGCGGCTTTCCAACAAAGTTATAGGGGAAACCAAAAAAATTAAAGGAAAAAAAAAAAGGTATTGATAAGGAAAAAAGAACCAAGGGACAACAAATATAAAAGTACATTCAACTTTTTCATACTTGTTATCACTTACACTACAAAAAGAAGAACAAACAGCTTTCTTAAGGAACTTTCTCTCTTCCTCTTTCAATTATATTATTTCTTTTTTCTTCCATATAGCTAAAGGTCAAATATATTCTTATATGCTCTTTGAATATTTCTAAAAAAAATATACAAAGAAAAGAAAACTACAAGAACTCCATAAGATCATCCGGACAACCAGATTATAGACTGGGACTTCGCTCATTTTAGTATTTATTCGCCATACTCTACTGCTCTATTATTCGCTCATCATGGATGCTTATTCAACCAGACCATTAACTCTCTCTCACGGTTCTTTGGAACACGTGCTACTGGTTCCGACCGCTTCATTTTTCATTGCTTCGCAACTACAAGAACAATTCGTCAAGATTTTGCCCGCCCCAACCGAAGGGTTTGCCGCAGACGAGGAGCCAACCACACCTGCTGAACTAGTGGGAAAATTCCTTGGCTACGTATCTTCTCTGGTCGACCCTTCCAAAGTCGGTCAATTCGATCAAGTCTTGAACCTTTGTTTGACAGAATTCGAAAACTGTTATTTGGAGGGTAACGACATTCATGCCTTGGCCGCTAAATTATTAAAGGAAAACGACACAACTTTGGTAAAGACTAAAGAACTAATTAAAAACTACATCACCGCTAGAATAGTGGCCAAGAGACCATTCGACAAAAAATCGAATTCTGCTCTATTTAAGGCCGTTAGCGAGGGAAACGCACAATTAGTCGCCATCTTTGGTGGTCAAGGTAACACCGACGACTACTTCGAAGAACTACGTGATCTATATCAAACTTACCATGTCTTGGTGGGAGATCTAATTAAATTCTCCGCTGATACTTTAAGCGAACTGATTAGAACTACTTTAGATGCTGAAAAAGTTTTCACTCAAGGTTTAAACATATTAGAATGGTTAGAAACCCCTTCAAATACCCCAGACAAGGACTACTTACTATCTATTCCAATCTCGTGCCCCTTAATTGGTGTCATTCAATTGGCTCATTACGTTGTCACTGCCAAGCTATTGGGTTTCACTCCAGGTGAGTTAAGATCTTATTTGAAGGGTGCTACAGGTCATTCTCAAGGTTTGGTTACTGCTGTCGCTATAGCTGAAACAGATTCTTGGGACTCTTTCTTTGCCTCCGTAAGAAAGGCAATTACTGTACTATTCTTCATCGGTGTCCGTTGTTACGAAGCATATCCAAACACTTCCTTGCCACCATCTATCTTGGAGGACTCTTTGGAAAACAATGAAGGTGTTCCATCTCCAATGTTATCCATTTCCAACCTAACTCAAGAACAAGTTCAAGACTACGTAAATAAGACCAACTCTCATTTACCAGCAGGAAAGCAGGTTGACATTTCTTTAGTCAATGGTGCCAAGAACTTGGTCGTATCAGGCCCACCACAATCACTATATGGTTTGAACTTAACCCTAAGAAAGGCCAAGGCCCCATCTGGATTAGATCAATCAAGAATTCCATTTAGTGAAAGAAAATTGAAGTTTTCCAATAGATTCTTACCTGTTGCATCACCTTTCCATTCTCATTTATTGGTTCCAGCTTCCGATTTGATTAACAAAGACTTAATTAAAAACAATGTCAGTTTCGAAGCTAAGGATATCCAAATCCCAGTTTACGACACTTTTGATGGTTCAGATCTAAGAGAACTCTCGGGCTCCATCTCAGAAAGAATCGTCGACTGCATTATTAGGTTACCTGTCAAATGGGAAACTACCACACAATTCAAAACCACTCATATACTAGATTTCGGTCCAGGTGGTGCTTCTGGTCTAGGTGTCTTGACTCATCGTAATAAGGATGGTACCGGTGTTCGTATTATCGTTGCTGGTACTCTAGACATCAACCCAGACGGTGACTACGGATTCAAGCAAGAAATCTTCGACGTTACCAGCAATGGGTTGAAGAAAAATCCAAACTGGTTGGAAGAATATCATCCAAGATTAATCAAGAACAAATCCGGCAAAATCTTTGTCGAAACTAAATTCTCTAAATTAATTGGTAGACCTCCTTTACTAGTTCCTGGTATGACTCCATGTACCGTTTCCCCAGATTTCGTCGCTGCTACTACTAATGCTGGTTACACCATCGAATTAGCAGGTGGTGGTTACTTCTCGGCAACTGGTATGACTGCTGCTATCGACTCTGTGGTTTCACAAATTGAAAAGGGTTCAACTTTCGGTATCAACTTAATCTACGTCAATCCATTCATGTTACAATGGGGTGTTCCATTAATCAAAGAATTAAGAGCCAAAGGCTATCCAATTCAATTTTTGACCATTGGTGCCGGTGTTCCATCTTTGGAAGTTGCCAGTGAATATATAGAAACACTAGGTTTGAAGTACTTGGGTTTGAAACCAGGCTCCATCGATGCCATTTCTCAAGTCATCAACATTGCTAAAACTCATCCAAATTTCCCAATTGCCTTGCAATGGACTGGTGGTAGAGGTGGTGGTCACCATTCTTTCGAAGACGCTCATACTCCAATGTTACAAATGTACTCCAAGATTAGAAGACATCCAAACATTATGTTGATTTTCGGTTCCGGTTTCGGTTCTGCTGATGACACCTACCCATACTTGACTGGTGAATGGTCTACAAAATTCGACTATCCACCAATGCCATTTGATGGTTTCCTATTTGGTTCCAGAGTTATGATCGCAAAGGAAGTTAAGACTTCCCCTGATGCCAAGAAGTGTATTGCTGCTTGTACCGGTGTTACCGATGACAAATGGGAACAAACTTACAAGAAGCCAACTGGTGGTATTGTCACTGTTCGTTCTGAAATGGGTGAACCAATTCACAAAATTGCTACCCGTGGTGTTATGCTATGGAAAGAATTTGACGAAACAATTTTTAACTTGCCAAAAACCAAATTAGTACCAACATTGGAAGCTAAGAGAGACTATATCATTTCAAGATTAAACGCTGATTTCCAAAAGCCATGGTTTGCCACCGTTGATGGTGAAGCTCGCGATCTAGCTACCATGACTTACGAAGAAGTCTCCAAGAGATTAGTGGAACTGATGTTCATCAGATCCACCAACTCTTGGTTTGATGCCACTTGGAGAACCTTCACTGGTGATTTCCTACGTCGTGTTGAAGAACGTTTCACCAAGAGTAAGACATTGTCTTTGATTCAATCCTACTCCTTATTGGACAAGCCTGATGAAGCTCTTGAAAAAGTTTTCAATGCTTATCCCGCTGCCAAGGAACAATTCTTGAACGCACAAGATATTGATCACTTTTTGAGTATGTGTCAAAACCCAATGCAAAAGCCTGTCCCATTTGTTCCAATCTTGGATCGTAGATTTGAAATCTTCTTCAAGAAGGATTCATTGTGGCAATCCGAGCACTTGGAAGCTGTTGTCGACCAGGATGTTCAAAGAACATGTATTTTGCATGGTCCTGTTGCTGCGCAATTCACGAAGATTATTGATGAACCTATTAAGAGCATTATGGATGGTATTCATGACGGCCACATCAAAAAGTTGTTGCATCAATACTACAGCGACGATGAATCCAAGATCCCAGCTGTTGAATACTTCGGTGGTGACAGTCCAGTTGACGTACATGCTCAAGTTAAGTCTTCTGCATCTGAAGACTCCGCTGTTTTCAAGGCAACTTCTTCTACCGATGAAGATAGTTGGTTCAAAACTTTAGCTGGATCTGAAATTAACTGGAGACGCGCAAGTTTCTTGTGCTCCTTTATCACTCAAGATAAAATGTTTGTTTCTAATCCTATTAGAGAAGTTTTCAAGCCAAGCCAAGGTATGGTTGTTGAGATTTCTAACGGAAAGACTCCATCGAAAACTGTTATCACTCTTTCAGAGCCTGTACAAGGCCAATTGAAACCAACTGTTATATTAAAATTGTTAAAAGACAACTTGGTCCAAATGGAAATGATTGAGAACAGAACCATGGATGGCAAGCCCGTCAGTTTACCATTGCTATACAACTACAACCCAGACAATGGTTTCGCTCCAATTTCTGAAGTTATGGAAGACAGAAACCAAAGAATTAAGGAAATGTACTGGAAGTTGTGGATTGATGAACCTTTCAATTTGGACTTTGATCCAAGAGACGTCATCAAGGGCAGCGACTTCGAGGTTACTGCCAAGGAAGTCTATGACTTTACCCACGCCGTCGGAAACAACTGTGAAGATTTCGTTTCCAGACCAGGTAGAACAATGTTGGCTCCAATGGATTTCGCTATTGTTGTTGGATGGAGAGCTATTATCAAGGCTATCTTCCCTAACACAGTTGATGGTGACTTATTGAAGTTGGTGCACTTGTCTAACGGTTATAAGATGATTCCTGGTGCTAAGCCATTACAAGTTGGTGACGTTGTTTCAACTGCTGCCGTGATTGAGTCCGTTGTCAACCAACCAAACGGTAAAATTGTCGATGTTGTAGGTACTTTATCAAGAGACGGTAAACCAGTAATGGAAGTCTCTTCTTCTTTCTTCTATAGAGGTAACTACACCGACTTTGAAAACACCTTCCAAAAGACTGTGGAGCCTGTCTACCAAATGCATATCAAAACATCAAAGGATATTGCTGTTTTGCGTTCCAAAGAATGGTTCCAATTAGATGATGAAGATTGCGATTTACTGAACAAGACTTTGACCTTCGAAACTGAAACTGAAGTCACTTTCAAGAACGCTAACATTTTTGCCTCAGTGAAATGTTTCGGTCCAATTAAAGTGGAATTGCCAACTAAGGAAACAGTCGAAATTGGTATTGTCGATTACGAAGCTGGTGCCTCCCACGGTAACCCAGTTGTTGACTTCTTGAAGAGAAACGGTTCCACTTTGGAACAAAAGGTCAACCTAGAAAACTCCATTCCAATTGCTGTTCTTGATTCATACACTCCAAGTACTAATGAGCCATATGCTAGGGTTTCTGGTGATTTGAACCCAATTCACGTTTCCCGTCATTTTGCTTCCTACGCTAACTTGCCAGGTACCATCACACATGGTATGTTTTCCTCCGCATCTGTTCGTGCTTTGATCGAAAACTGGGCCGCTGACGGTGTTTCATCCAGAGTTCGTGGTTTCACTTGTCAATTCATTGACATGGTCTTGCCTAACACTGCTTTGAAAACATCCATTCAACATGTTGGTATGATCAACGGGAGAAAATTGATTAAGTTTGAAACTAGAAATGAAGAAGATGTTGTTGTTTTGACTGGTGAAGCTGAAATTGAACAACCTGTTTCTACTTTTGTCTTTACTGGTCAAGGTTCACAAGAACAAGGTATGGGTATGGAATTATACAAGACATCTAAAGCTGCCCAAGACGTTTGGGATAGAGCTGACAACCATTTCAAGAATACTTATGGTTTCTCCATTCTGGATATAGTTATTAACAACCCAATTAATTTGACAATTCATTTCGGTGGTGAAACGGGTAAAAAGATCAGACAAAATTACGCTGCCATGATTTTTGAAACTATCGTTGATGGTAAATTGAAGACTGAAAAGATTTTCAAGGACATTGATGAACACAGTACCTCTTTTACATTCAAATCTGCAACTGGTTTGTTGTCTGCTACTCAATTCACACAACCAGCTTTAACTTTAATGGAAAAGGCTGCGTTTGAGGATTTGAAGTCTAAGGGTTTGATTCCCGCAGACGCTACATTTGCTGGTCACTCTTTAGGTGAATACGCTGCCTTGGCCTCTTTAGCAGATGTTATGTCCATTGAATCTTTGGTTGAAGTTGTGTTCTACAGAGGTATGACTATGCAAGTTGCTGTTGCAAGAGATGAATTGGGTAGATCCAACTACGGTATGATTGCTATTAACCCAGGAAGGGTTGCTACATCATTTTCTCAAGAAGCTTTGCAATATGTCGTTGAAAGAGTTGGTAAGAGAACCGGATGGTTAATTGAAATTGTCAACTACAATGTTGAAAACCAACAGTACGTTGCCGCCGGTGATCTAAGAGCCTTGGACGCCATCACCAATGTTTTGAACTTCATCAAGTTACAAAAGATTGATCTAATTGAGTTGCAAAAGTCTTTGTCTTTGGAAGAAGTCGAAGGTCACTTGTTCGAAATCATTGACGAAGCCGCCAAGAAATCTGCAGTTAAACCTCGCCCACTTGTTTTGGAAAGAGGTTTTGCTTGTATTCCATTGCCTGGTATCTCTGTTCCTTTCCATTCGACTTACTTGAGAAATGGTGTCAAACCATTCAAAAGTTTCTTGAAGAAGAACATTATCAAGGAAAATGTTAAGGTTGACAGATTAGCCGGAAAGTATATTCCAAACTTGACTGCCAAGCCATTCCAAGTTACTAAGGAATACTTCCAGGACGTTTACGATTTGACTGGCTCTGAACCCATCAAGGAGATTATTGACAATTGGGAAAAGTATGAACAATCCTAGTTTTTCTATTCACCCTGAAACCGCACGAAGTGTTTAATTTCGGAATTTCTGTATACTAATGTTTAATATAGCTGGCTTATGATTTTTGTTCTTAATGTTATAAATAGATAAATTGCTTAAAGAATTGTTTATAATATGCTAGCAGTGATGGCTTATAATTGCTTTTCCTTTCTGCCGAAAGCCCTGATTAGGGCGAGGCAGATGTTGAAAAAAAATTTTCTTGGTCCAAAGGCTAAGTTTAAAAAATCACGATCTTCGAATAAACCGATGACCATTATTGTTTAGCAGTGTTCTGCTTTAAAGAAATTAGCTCCCAAACCAGCTCCATTATCAGTGTAACTGCAACTTCAACTCTCTACCCGAAAGTGTGAATTAGAGTGTCTACCTGCGTATCTCTAAATAGTCGACTCTTCACTGTCTATCTTACCCATATTTTGCAGATTCAACCATTTAATAGCCCTAATCTAGAGAAAAATGCGTAAGTGTAAAATTTTTGTTGGTAACTCTCACCCAGAGTTAGGTAACATGGTCTGTCAAAGATTAGGTATTGAACCAGCTCCATGTTCATTAAAGAAATTTGCAAACGGTGAAACCTCTGTTCAAATTGGTGTCTCTGTTCGTGACGAAGACGTGTATGTCATCCAATCTGGTTCTCCATCAATTAACGATGATATCATGGAATTGTTGATTTTAGTCTCTGCCTGTAGGGGCGGATCTGCAAAGAAAATCACAGCTGTCATTCCTCAGTTTCCTTATTCCAAGCAATGTAAAATGAAGAAGCATAGAGGTGCTATCACTGCAAGGATGTTGGCTAATCTACTGGTTATGGCCGGTGCTGATCACGTTGTGTCCATGGACCTTCATGCTTCCCAAATGCAAGGTTTTTTCACGAAACCAGTTGACAACCTATATGGAGGTCCAAGCTTAGCTAAGTGGATTAGAGAAAATGTTGAAGACTATGAAGATGCAGTAGTTGTCTCTAAGAACCCAGGCGGCACTAAAAGAGTCACTGCTCTTGCTGATTCTTTGAAGATCAACTTCGCTATGATTCATACCGATCGTCGTCGTTCTAAGGATCTGTATTCTCAAAACAAGGATTTACAACAGTTGAAATTGAGGAAGCAATCGATGTTGAGGAAAAACAAACCTATCGTGAGACAAGGTGATCATCCAAATGAGGAAGAAAACATCATTCTGAGCAACGGTATCCAAACTGCTAGAATCCGTAACGGTCACGTTATCGGCGACGACGAAGCAGATGACGATGAAGACGCCATTTTGGAATCTGACGGTGAGCTTCATTCTATCGACGTCATGGACTCGCATGGTTTAGGCGGTACATACGACGCTGTCGACTCTGAAGACGAAGAAGAAGTGCCAGTTCTTTATAGAGAACAATTAATTACATTGGTTGGTAACGTTCGTGGTCGTTCCGCCATTATTCTAGATGATATGATCGATAGACCGGGCTCTTTCATTAGTGCAGCCGAACATCTGGTCCAAAACTGTGGTGCTAAGAAGGTTTATGTTGTCGCCACCCATGGTATATTTACTGGTGACTGTTTGGAAGAACTAGAAAAATCCGACGCCATCGACACCATCGTTGTCACTAACACATATCCTATTTCAAGAGAATGTATAGCTGGGTCCAAGAAATTGGTCACTATTGATGTCTCTCCAATTTTTGCCGAATGTATTCGTCGTGATCATTATGGTGAAAGTATTTCGGTGCTGTTTGACTCTTTGGCAGCTTTGTAAACTAAACGAGGCTATAAATAGTATTTATCTCTTAAGTATGAAAACATATCATCAAAACATTTTGCATGTTTGCCAAAAATGAGCGAAACTACAAAAGTAAAAGTATAAAAATTTGGTTGGGTTGATCATCATTCATTGCTTTTCATAGGTATTAATTGAAATCGTGATATTAGAATACAAATTCCCTTGGGATCGCGTTTGAAAATCACTTCAAACAATCGATGAAGTTTTTTTCGCATTCTTTTATTCTTCCTTAGGTGATAATTACATATATATCAGATACCCAAATACTAGCTTCATCATGGTTTCCAAAAAGCTCGAAGTCCGAGGCTGTTTTTTAATTTGTGCATCCAAACATTTTTACATCCGTACCTTTTTGCTTGCCATTGTCGTGGAAGTATTCTGAAATAGTAAACTGCAGAAAGGAAAGAGGCGGCCGAGGAAAAACCCCCACCGGAAAAAGAGTAAGCCGAGGCTAGGTAGAACCGGTCCAGCGAGCCTACAGAGGGAATTCTCCTTCGGTCAGCGAGGAGAAGTGAGGGCCCTCTAGCCTGATTCTATGGGCTCCGACGGGGATGGTTCCAGTTTCTTTTCTTACTGCCATGGAAATTTCCAAGATTATAGCTGCAACGCCTAGCATAAAACTATTATTAACGTTTTTAGTATTGAATTTTAAAGTGCAAAGTAAGAGTCCCCAAGAACTACTAATAGATTAAAATGGCTAGATACGGTGCTACCTCCACTAACCCTGCTAAATCCGCTTCTGCTCGTGGTTCCTACTTGCGTGTTTCTTTCAAGAACACCAGAGAAACTGCTCAAGCTATCAACGGTTGGGAATTGACCAAGGCTCAAAAATACTTGGACCAAGTTTTGGACCACCAAAGAGCCATTCCTTTCAGAAGATTTAACTCTTCCATCGGTAGAACCGCTCAAGGTAAGGAATTTGGTGTCACCAAGGCTAGATGGCCAGCTAAGTCTGTTAAGTTCGTTCAAGGTTTGTTGCAAAATGCTGCTGCCAACGCTGAAGTATGTTAGAAATTGTTAAACACGTTTGATAGATGAAATGAGATGTATTAAGAACTAAAAATCCATTGTACAGAAACTATTTCCAATGTGAATGAGAGAGATGAAGAACACATATACTGAATAGGATAAGGTTCAAAGAGTTGCCAATTTGTGGTTGATCAGAGGGAGAAGAGAATTGTTGACATTAATCTTACATTTTTGCTTTCTTTGATCACCACTATAAGACACTGATCCTTTTTTATCCATGATGGCCATATACATTAATTCGCTTTTCGTCTTTCGCAAGAATTATTGCTTGAATTTTTTTTACTAACAAAATGAATTTTTTTTTTTTTATAACAGGCTAAAGGTTTGGATGCTACTAAGTTGTTCGTTTCTCACATCCAAGTTAACCAAGCTCCAAAGCAAAGAAGAAGAACTTTCAGAGCTCACGGTAGAATTAACAAGTACGAATCTTCTCCATCCCACATTGAATTAGTTGTCACTGAAAAGGAAGAAGCTGTTGCTAAGGCCGCTGATAAGAAGGCCGTCAGATTGACTTCTAGACAAAGAGGTAGAATCGCCGCCCAAAAGCGTATCACTGCTTAAATAGAAGATGAAAAATAATGATAATATAATTCTTTGTTAATTTTAATCTTTTATCTATGTAATTTTATCTCCCCGTCATATCACATAACTCTAAAATAAGTTTTTTATTAAATATTATACTATATCGGATAACTATACGCTTAAGTTATTGCGTACGTAGGAGATATACCTTTCAAACCCTTCTAAAACATTAGAGTGTCTAAAAAGGATTTCAAACTGAAACTCATATAAAGTTGTTCAGAAAATCTACTGTCTATATCAGTATATTAGTCATTATTTCATACTTTTAGCACGAACTATGTATTTTTTCCATGCTGTGCTGCCGGCATTAGCCACCTATCATTTAAAACATCTATCTATCAGTTTATGCCAGGAATCGAATCAACACCTGCTGCAAATCCTCCAACTCCTCCAAGTCCCCCATTAGCATTTGCAGAAGACTTTGCCGATTGTACTATGCCCACCTCCGGCGTCATGTAACCGCTAAGATTGATCACATACATGCACATCATGAATACGAGTCCATGTAAGCCAATACAGTAGAATAAAAATACCATTCGTGTTGTTTTGTTCTGCAGGATGACTTTTGCGAAACTCAAAAATAGCTTTTCTAGTGCCGATAATTTTTTATTTTTATAGTGGTTTAACTCATTCTGTCTGAAGTTTGCAATTGGATGTAGCGATTCTTCATACACCCTAGAATATTGAGATTCTACGTCAACGCCTTCTGGTTTTGAAGTTGCTGGAGTAGCACTACCGTTATAGGCTTGCAAATACCTRATCCGTTCATAAAGCTTCGTATTATCGCCCTTCAGCTTTGAGATCTCTAATTTGAGCTTGCCCTTTTCTGAGTTTCCTTGTCTTACTTGCTTTTCTAAATCCATGTTTCTCGAACGGAATCTATCTCTTTGTTTAGTAACTATTGGCAAAATGGTGGATTGGTTTCCACTTAGTGAAGTTAGTTCTCCTTCTTCTGGAATGCCTATAATAGAGCTTGTTGGTGATATTCTATGGGATGTACGATTGTTCATTTGTCTTGTTACACCAGACATCATACTTGCAGCATCGTTAAACTGAGGACCAACATCTTCTAGTTTTTCGAGATCCATTTCTAATTTCTCGTTTGCTTCTTCTAGGGTAGCAATTTTCTGCTTCAGTTGGTCAACGGATTTTTTTAATTGAGCACGTTCCTCTWCTTGTGCAGTACTCTTTGAGCGGTATTCCGCAAGGGAAGCCTGGAGTTTTTTATTGGCTGATAGTAAGGACGATTCGACGGTATTGTCATTTTTACCTTCGGAGTCATTTTCATTTTCGGAGTCGTCTTCGTTTACTCCAAACTCAATTTTTTTCAAGGCAGATAACTCTTCCTTTAACTTGCTATAGTCGGAGTAATTGTTCAATTTTCTTCTGACAGTCTCCAGCTCTGATTTGTAAGATTCAGATTCGGCCATAATGCCATTTAGTTGCTCTTTGAATTCATTAATTGTATTAGAATTTGACTTCCGTTCTTGTTCGTAAGATGCACTCAACAAAGCATTCTCACTTTCCAATTGGTTGAGTTTCAGCTCCTTAGCATGTAGCTCAGATTCTCTTTCTGCTTCACTGGTTGCTTTTGCAAGAGCTCCACTCAATTCTTCGTTTCTTTTTTCTAATTGGTAAGTTCTAGCTTGTGTGGTCTCCAATTCTTGAGTTAGCAGATTGTACTCTGCAATCTTTGTCTTCATTTCATTCTGATTATTCTGAGTATACTCTCCACTTTCTTCGCTATTGTCAATATCGATATTTCTAGATATTTTGGTCTCTAGTGCCTTATTTTGGTCTTGTACAGTTGTTAATTGTTTCACCAAGTCAGCCTCTCTCTCTTTCCAGTTTCTTCCCTTCTCCTCCCAAGTAGAGTTTATTTCCTGAGTTTTTGCTGTTAGCCTTTTGGCCAAAGTTTTCGCTGAGCTTTGTTCCAAATCTAATAATCTTGATTTTAAAGTTTCATAATCAGCGTATTTGGCTAGCCTATCTTCTAAATCGCTTATTTTTTCTTTGAGTTCCTTTGAGTCATCGATCTTTCCTAATTTTTCCAAGGAGCTTTGCAACAAAGGTTGAGGGTCAGGAGCCTCTGAAAGCTTTTCATAAACGTCAAATAGGACTTTTTCAGAAAATTTTGATCTCTGTGTCAGGTTATCAATTTCGCATTGATATTGCTTAATAATCTTATTTATGTGGTTCAGCTTCTCTTCTGCTTCGAGCTTTTTAAATTTCTTTGTCTCAGTGGCCAAAGACTTTCTCGACGTCAATGACTGGGTTTCTTTATCCTTGATCTCAATGACATCAGCATCCAATTCCTTTTGGAGATTTGTCAAATCCGCCTTGGCCCAGATATCCAAGGCATGAGAATATACAGACGTATCCATTGTGCAATTCGTGTTTGAGGGAGCTATTATAGAAGGGAGTTGAAATATAAGCTAATTTTATAAATCTTAATATACTAAACACAGTTACCTAAGAACACCTAATTCTATTATTTTGGCATTTTTATGAGCCCCAGTATTATATCACTTTTCACGTACGGTTCTTTATGACAGTAATAATCTTGTTGAATGACACAAGCAGTAAGTGCAGTTCTGTTTGTGGAGAATAAAGAAAAAGAAATCGCCAATGGTAAGTACCGGAGTTTTCTTTGCTTATAAGCTAGAAAGAGAAGCTTTTTCATATTTGTATATGCCATGTTGCCTTCAAATAAATACTCCAAAAGTTTCTATAATAGTTAACGCACAAGCACCCTCTTATTTAAGCTGGTGCTCTCGGTAACAGCACGTGAAAAAGCGCTGTTCGTGTAAGATATATTTTGATCTCTTTGGTGTGAAATTCTAAAAGTATTTTTTTTTATTCTTAATTATTAAACACTTTTCGCTGTTCTCAATTTATGTTAAAAAAAAAAAATGGGAAACGCTAAAAAAACAAAAAAACATAAAAAAACAAAATGATAATATGTACATATAAATTAATATAATCTTTTATTTTGTACTTTTAAGTAAATATGCAACATCATCAAGGTCTTATAAAGTCAATTATCATTAACTAGTGATTGTTTCCACTTCCAATGACAAAGAAAAGTTATTTCAACGAAATGCGGTGTCTTCTGAACTAGGTTCATTTGAGCTAAAGTCTTCTTGCTTAGAAGTCGGCGAGTAACAGAGGCTTTCTCCTTCAAAATAAGAGCTTGCACAATTATCTGACTTTTCCGAGCAATCCAATGTGACTTTTGAAAAACCGCCGAGTGAGATTCCGTCATCAATGTTCTGTCCTTGTGTAAGGTAAGGTATGTGCCTGCTCTCTTTAAGTTCCACATCATTAAAAATACCGTCTGCTTTATTGCTATTGAACAAGCTCTTTTTGCTTCTATTTTGCGATTTTCCAAGATCTTCTGGAATTCGATAATCAACATAGAAATGTGCTTGAGATATCGGCGTGCCTGCACCAGGGGAGTACCCTTCTGTACCTGTGGTAATATAATTTTCGGAGTCTGTGGAGAAAGGATTATGGCGCTCTTTACCTGAGGATAACTTATTGAGTAGTTTCCCAACACGTTTTTCTTTATTCTTATCAACAAAATTCTTCCATAGATCCAGTACGAAGCCCAATTTAATTGAACGCAGGAACTTAGAATACATCTCTAAGGCATCAGAGCCCAATCCAAAGATTAGAAACACCAAACAGGACATCAAAACGTAAAGCCAAATATTATAAACTGGCCTGCCAGGGTCAAATTTAATGATAGTATTCCAGATTGTACTCGAATGTGTATCTTTGAAGCTATAATGTCCACCCACTTGTTGGAGGTCTTGAACGAAGCAGTAAATGGAAAAGGGAAACATAACCAGTATAATGATAAAGCAAAAGATCAATAGTCTTGCAAACCTTGTTAAGTTCAAGCCGGAATTGGTACAATGTAAAATATCCCTGACGTCTTTGCGTTTTTTATAAAACACAAACAATACCAAAGTGGCATAAACGGCGCCGACCAGTGACCATATAAGCATCCATACTGTATATAGGACGGTAGTAATCCATGTTGGTGACAGTAGGTTCTGGCAACCATTATAACGAGCGATACCGTACCTGAACACTTGTAATAAATACGAGAACCCCATGACTATTACCGGTGTCAGTAGACTTATCAGAAGATCTCTGACAATCTTTTTCCACGATGACAAATTTGGTAGAACACTATCTGCCTTCAAAATAGCATGCAAGTTATAGATTATGTTAGTGACGGCACACGATATACCAATATTCGCACCGACTTGCAGTTTGATAACAATATCACACCAACCTTTACCATCCCATCTTGTTAGGAAGTCTTCACCACTCCATATAGCCGCGTCTACAATACACGTTATATTCATTATGAGCAACCACGTTATCAAAATTATAGCCGGAATATTCTTGGTCTTGGAATGCCACGCTAAAGGTGGTATGAGTAATATCACACCAAGTAGACATAGTCCTATTATTGCTGACTTGTATGACATAAGGCTTTGATAGAAAAAAATGATGTTTTCTAACGATTTTCTTTTCTACTTAAGCGTCGTAACTTTCAGTTAAAGGTAATGCTGAATAAAGGTGTCATTACTCCATAAAACGTTCGAGAATGCATGCAATAACAGTTCCGTTCCAGCATTATATATATGCCATTTTAAAAGAACTGTTTTACGTCTACCGCATGCAAAATCAAGCCTCTCCTAGATTACAACGAGGTGAAACGCATCCAAACGATGCAGTTGTAGATAAAGTTTCAAAGTTTTCACAATTATTTCTACATTTAAGCATTGATAGTCGAAAAGTTTCCTAATTAGTGTCACAATGACAGAAAATTTTGCACCGACACTTCTAAGAGGTTCTAGCACCCATACATACGATTTCAATTTTGGTAGTTTAAGTCAATTATGTTTCTTGTATCACTACAATTTGAAAGCTGTTCTATGTTTGGTGCTAAGCATTCAGTGTATCGGAATTACTCATCGCTGGTGTGAACAAGAGACACATTGTTGAGCAAGCGTTACCATGTACTACCTTTTACTTTAACAATAGCATGTTTCTGGAGGACTCGGCCACTCTACCTGAAAACAAATAAAATAATCTATCCAAAAGGTCTTTTGATGGACCCTGAGGTCTTCTAATTTTGTGATGATACGATCTATTACCCACACCTAAAGAATGAAATAAATAGCAACAAAAGGTGTAGTCGCTTATTAAAATGACAATAACTCAAACGTACTCGAAAAACCGGTAAACGAATACTAGAAACGTATATGAAGAAAGAAACAAACATGGGTACTAAATAACAAGATAAATATATTAAATAACATGAAATGAAGAAACGCTAACTTGCATCACAGTAATGAACAAGAGATGAAAAGATCCGTAGAGCTTCAGAATCTCGCAGATCTGCGTTTATTCTGTTATCATCATACAATATCATCGCACTCTTTATACTACTCTCAACAAAATTAACACAATTTTCTAGGCTGGAACCCAATCTACCAATCTTACCACAGGAAAATATTTTTTTAGTTTTCTGCTTCAGCACATAATTCCTTTTACCAGTGAAGTTTTCATCATAAATATTAGGGTTATTATGGTTACTATTACTGGTGAACTCTCTTTTTAGCGCAATATCTCTGATGTCTCTCGAGCGTAATGAAACCAGTAAACTCCTTGTGTAATCTGCTTTCAATAGATCAATTTTCATGGAATTAGTTATTCTACTCTCAGATTCTTGGCCGGCGGGACACGCTTGTAATTGGAAAAAGTTGCTAAAATGGGTCATATACATTGTATATTTGGGCAACAGTTCCAGTGGTTTATTCATCAGCTCATCACCAATATCTATATCGGTAGTCAATATATCTGCATACGAGGAATTGCCTGGGAAAATTTCGTAACTGGAGCCTAAATCATTCAATGAAGGTTGGCATATTCTTTCAAAAGCTTCATCCAATATATCGTTTTGAGAAATTCGTTGACAATCTCTTTTTAGATCAACATTCTTCAGTGGAAACTTATATGATATATTCTTGATAAATGGGAGAGCATGCGATGATTCTCCAACATTAGGAGAGCCTGGGGTCCCCATCCAAGGATACTCATCATATTCACTAATAGAAGGAGATTGTTGTGGTGTAGTTAATGATAGCCTAGAGGTGGCTTGTTGCAGAGAAGAAGAACTAGAAGTCCTGTGCAAATTACCAGCAGTCGTTTGCAATCTTTCCCAAGATTCGTTGTGTTTTAGAGAAGGACTTGGTTGAAAAAATTGAGACAATGTCGGTCTCTTATTGAACCAGGACCCATACGATCCAGGTTGACTAGAAATGGAAGACGACAAATAATGCATCGAGCTACTTCCACTTTTAAACGAGGAAGGCTGAATAACTTCAGCTAAAGATTCACTCGAAGATACAGAAACTGAAGTATTTGAATTCCTCCGGTTCGGTATTTGCCAGCCTTTTCTCAAAGAGTGAAAATTAGGAGATCCGATGCTGTTGTTGTTGTTGTTGTTGTTGTTAGTGTTAAAATTACTATGATTATTATTGCTATCTGCGCGGCCCGGAAGATTGTCAGTTGAAGTTAACGTGCTCAACTCCGCCTCAGATTTACTTCCAATGTTGTAATTAGATTCAGTTTTTGATGCGGCAGATGAATCTGGGTCCAGACCTTCGTGCCGTATTGTTACTTTCCCCTTGTATTTTGGCTCTAATAAGGCAGATAAGATAAACAATAACTTGTTCGCAACCACCATATTTCCTGAAAGAATAACGATTTTGGACGTCGTCAATTCTTTCATCGTTTCTCTGTAATCTGATATGATTATTGCCATCAAAAGGGGAAGAAATCCCAATTTGGGACCATCCTTAATTTCAATCCAGTTAAATATGCTCTTGAACCAAACATGAACGAATTCTTTGAATGTCTCAGGGTACAAGAAAAGTCTTGGGATTTCAGACAAAGAGCGCAAACAAGGAATAAGTCTTTTCTGCAAAGTTTGAACCATGATTTCGATTTCCTTTGGGTAATATGTTTTGATGTCTATGTTCGATAACCTTATAATTAGATTGTTACTGTTGTTACCAGTATTCTCTTGCATTGCACGATTTTTATTTAAAAAAACAGTGAGCATTTTTTGAGTTTGGGTCAACCACGATGAAAGACAAGACCAAGACTCAGCTACCACTGGCAGCAATATCTTAGGAATGCATACGCTAATCGCAATACGGTTGTATTGGTGCATGTAATAAAATATCCTAGTTATCAGCACCAAATCCGAGTTAGGAATGGTCCTGATCTTGTCACATTGAGTCAAGTCTGACGCTCTCACAGGAGAACCAAATATGTACTCCTTCAATTCACTAGGCCGTATTTGGTCCATCGAGTTTGAGATTTTTGAGGTGGTGTAATCGAAGATATCACGATAATTGTTCCTACACGCCATTTGACCAGCTTCTTCGATGATCAAAATCCTAAATGCGTGCGTACCCTCATTGATTGAGGTTATTTTGTCAGTACAAAGCCCGCCGTTTTTTTGTAGCGAATCAATGGGACGACTATAGGGGACATCCCTAGAGCCGAAGAGCTTAAGTTTTAAATCATCCGAGATATGGTCTAAGATAGGTGGAGAAGTGGTCGACAGCAGTTCCGAATGCTTTTCCACATTGACGGCAGTGTCTAGAAGCGCCCCAACAGCAGTCTTCGTAGTTCCTGTGTTGGCTGCTTTACAATACACAGAAACATTGGGCACGACCGATGAGAATTCGGAACGATCTGGATTCTTCTCAGAAGCAGATACATTGGTCTTGTTCCTCAACAAATTACCTAACATCGAAGCAAGCACACCCTTTCACCTTCTCTATACGGCCACCCACGAGGCACTATAACGAGCAAACGGTACTAGAAGCTCTCGCCAACAGGGTTCGAGATACCTCTGTCTCTTCTTTGTTTTATCGACAGCAACAGACGCTACTCGCAATATGTGCAACACTAAAGCAGATCAATCAATCAATCCTGAGAACCCGGTTCGTTCAAATCATCCACTAGATGAAACACGCACGTGTACCCAAAATGAAGATAAACAAAAAGCAAACAGAAAACAGAAAGCGGCTTCTATCTATTAATGGAAAACAATACTGACCTACCAACGAGCCCTTAACGAAACCAGCCTTTACCCTCATTCCCTATTGGATCACCACTTAAACACTCTTCTCACCAGATCGCCAAATAGAAAATTTTGTTGCGATGATTCCTTACCCATGGGCCCAGAAGTCCCGTGCACCACACTCAGGATCCAACCAAACGTATGTTAGACTTCTAATTGGAGACGCTCCAACTGCAACAACCATTGCATACTTCCGTTGCACACTCCCTCGGCCCCCAAATAGATGCAATCATGACACCTCAGTAGTGGATATACCGTTCGAATGGTCCATTTTTATCATTCTGCACCTTTAACGCTGCTCCGTGGGTTGTGACAACTACCTTAAGGGTGGTAAGACTTTTCTATGAAAATAAGCTTCAATCCTCTGGTATATCTTCTAATCATAAAACGAACGGCCTGTAATTATATAAGCTGCTCTTAATTTGTGTATCATTGTTCAAACGGGGTCCTATAATCAAGGAAAGATACGCGGAAAATGGAAGGAATTCCTAGATGGTTACTGTATTCTCTGATATCGTCGGTGCTTTGTATACTAGGGGCACTGTGTGTGCCGTTGATATCGGTTGCGTTTGATAACAAGCGGAACAGCCAGTCGAAGCTGGTCAATTACGGTCTCTCTCTAAGTGCTGGGTCCATGATAACCACGTCGCTGTACATGCTGCTGCCTCGGATTGACAAATCAAACCGGTTCAAGGTGTTTCCTGGGTTGCTCATTGGTATTTGCCTCAGTTTTTTCCTGAACTACCTGGTTCATGCCTTTGCTAGCGAATCCTTGGTGCACTGTGCCGATAAGTCTGACAATGGTACACATTCGCATGTACACTCGCTGTCACAATCACAATCACAATCACATTCACATTCGCATTCGCGTTCGCATCTCGATAACGATCAAGATATAGAAAATTCTCCCTCTGGACATGGCCAACTGACCTCATCTTCTAGCGTGTCTGAAAATGACGCATTGCTCTCAAAGGACAACCAGAGGCCCAAAATGAAAAGAAAGCTATCTTTGATTGATTTGCTAACACGAAGAAAATCAGAAGGTGAGTGTCGCGACTTGAACGAGTGCACACCAGTGCTGCAATCTGAAGAGCCAGAGTATATTGCTTGCGTTCCGCCAGTTATAAAGTCGTCTCAAGATGAAGGAGATGTTTCTCATGGTTCCAGCGAGTCTGACGATAACCTACAGGGGGATGCTAAGGACCATCGCGGTCTTGTTTGTATGGAGAATAATGTTGGTTATGATTTGGAAAATTTATCACTGTATCGTAAAAATTTCCTTTCGAGCCGTCATAATCATACCTCTGGAACCTCTGAGAACTACGGCTCCAATCAGTCATCGCACTCTCTGTCGTCATCTTTGGGTAGCAACATAGCTGAGGAACCAGCCCCATTGGTGGAAACACAATCTCATCATGAAAACGCCTCTTTGTACCATCACCATCATCATTTAGAAACGCCCTTCTCGAAACTATTGTCCATTGGTATGCAGACCTGTCTAGTCTTGGCACTGCATAAATTTCCTGAAGGTTTCATTATTTTCTACACCAATAGATCAGATTCCTCAAAATCCTTGGGGTTTTCTATCTTTTTAAGTTTGACGATTCATAATTTCGTTGAGGGGTTCGCAATGACTTTGCCATTTTACACTGCATTCAAGTCTAAATGGGTTGCCATTTTAATTACTGCCGTCCTCGGTGGTGGTTCTCAGCCATTGGGGGCATTAATAGGTTATTTTATTTTCAGGGGTAGCACTCCAAAGGACCACGAACCAAATATGGATCTCTTATTGAGCATCACCGCAGGATTCTTGTTGGTAATTGGTTTGCAAATGTTCCAAACCGGTATTGGCTTTAGCGATGGGCATCATCATCATTCAGATGAAGGAGATGAAGAAATGAAACAGTCTCACTGTTCTGGTACGACTTGCCTAAAATGGTGTTGCACTGGTGTTTTGCTTATCCTAGCAAGTGCCTTATTCACTTGATAAATTAAATACACGTATATTCTTGCTTACTATATAAACTTCCTTTAACTTGAATAAATGGTCCATAATCGCGATCATATATCGTGCCTGCGATCATCAGCGAGATCGAATCCCTGTTCCTGTACGTGCTGCTCACCACTATCATCATCAGTTATCACGTTTTCCTCATTCTCTTCAAATGGATTTTCAAAATTGTCCTGTAGATAAGGTTTCCCTAAACTCTCTTCTGATTTGCCCCGTGTAGAGCCTTGCATTGTGACCTCAGAGCTCATGGTATGCTCAACATTACTATCATCTAACTCAAAAACTGTTTCTTCCGGATCACTCGGAATCGGTGCCTTGATGTCATCAGCTAAAGGCAACCTAAAATTATACTTCCCCCACTTGAAATAGAGACCAGTGATCGCCAGGATACAAAATATGTAAACCATCAAAGCGTAATTCATCGTTTTGAAAGTCACGGGAACCTGCGTTGGCAGACAAACGGAAACCATAGATAATAATAGCCAGGCAATAGAAATAATGTTGATAAACCAACCGAATTTATATCTAATCTTCACAGGTGCACTCCGAATGGCCCTTCTTCTGGTAAACAGTACTAAAACCAAAGGAATGAAAGTTGCCGAACAGAGACACAATACCGCGGCTCCTATGAAGGCATTAAACGCAGCTGTAGAAATCAATGCTAACAGTCCAAGGAAATATGATATTACCATACTCAATATGATAGAATTCTTTGGGACTTTTGATTGAGAATCCGGCTCCACATACGTCCATTTATCATAATGCGGTATAGCACGGTCACGACTAAAACTATAAACAGCACGGGAAGATGTGGTAATTGAACCAATTCCAGAAAACAACAAATTACCTAAGATCAGGAGCACTAAGAAGAATGATAGAACCACCGAATCGGTTGATTTTGTAAAAATGTTCACAATTGGAAGAACTTTATGATTTGTAAAGAGTAAATCATTATCAGGAAGGATTAGCATTATTGGTATGAGGAAAATAACCCCAGAAAATGCAGATAGTAATACGGCATTCGACATACCACGGGGAATATCCCTTTCAGGGACCTTGACTTCATCTGCTAAAGCAGGTAGCATACTGAAACCTTGTAGAGTAAAGTTGGATTGTTGGAAGCCAATAATGAACGAAAGAAATGCACTTTTGTATCCCGATAGACCATTGTCAAAATGAAATAGTGCGTACTTCAAAGATCTAAATTTTCCTTTGTGAAATATTAGTAAGAGAATATCAATAAATATGATAGCATATATGATCCAATAAACGCATACTTTGTTTATTGTTTCAATGAATCTTGCAAACTTCAAATTCACGAAGCCTACAATGGTCACCACTAAATAGAATACAATGACTGTGTAAAATATCAAATGTGATTCGGATATAAGATCTGAGTTTGTCATCAAAATCAGAGAAATAGTTAGTTGAGCACCTGCAAAAGTGATACTCGTGCTCATCGTCCAATTCCCTATAAGCATCAACCACCCTGTGTACCAGGAGCATGCCAGCTTGAGTTTCTCTGGCGCTAACATGGCACTCCCGACATGCAGTTCCATTGGAAATTTAGACACAATCTCCCCGAGTGAAAGAGAAGAGAACCATATGCACACCCCACTTATTAGGAATCCCAGCATTATAGTTAATGGGCCACCGTTGATTAGTCCAATAGCCATGCTTGTGCACATTCCTAATACCGGACTCATTAAACCTAAACCAAGGCCCACAATAGAACTTCTTGACAGTAAGGACTTATCCAGCACTTGATCATAATTGAAATGCTCAGCTTCCTCGTTCTCTTGATTGTCATCTTCATGGACAATGGTGTGCAAGTTTTCAAATAAGTCATGTGGATCGAAATGGGCAATATTCTCCCTTATATTATCAGCCAATAATGTGTACTCGGGCATTTTCCATTTATTGGTTGTTTCTTGTTTATTCAATGGTACAAAGACGAACCCTATAGCGCACACCAGTATCCTGTATAAAGATAATGGCCTGCTGTTATCGTCTTGTTTTAATGAGATGATTAATGGCTGTTAAAGCCTCATTGCGGAAATTTTAATGCCGGAAAGGCCTGAAAAAATTCGAAGGTGCAGAGCAGAAAACAAGGCTTTAAAGCTACGTATTACCAACGGCTGAAAGTGGCGAAGTACTGTTTCCACAAGAGTGCGTATACAGTAGTAATTACAACTAAACCGCAAAATGGAGGGTGATGATTTATTTGATGAGTTCGGAAATCTAGTCGGAGCTGATCCTTTTGATTCTGATGAAGAAGGAAGTGTGCTAGATGAGGAAGAACAATATGAAACGGTTATGTTTGACAACAGTGATAGGGAAAGTGAAACTGGAAGCCATCAACTAATTACTGTGGCGGATGAAAAGGAAGTCGGAACCACCGTGGAACATCCTTACGGCAAAGACGTGGAAGTGCTAATAGAAACCGAGAACACACAGTCAACGGAAACCCCTTTAGTAGAGCCAGTAGCACAACGAACAAAACTACAAGAACATACAATTTTTACACAATTGAAAAAAAACATTCCAAAAACCAAGTATGATCGAGATTATATGCTATCCATTGCCGACATCCCAGAAAGAATAAGGAATGTTGGTATAATCGGGCCTCTTCATTCAGGCAAGACCTCTCTGGTGGATCTCTTGGTGACTGAATCACACAAACGGATCCCAGATATGTCTAAAAACGTAGAACTCGGTTGGAAACCGTTGAAATATATGGACAATTTAAAACAGGAGATAGATCGAGGTATCTCTCTCAAAGTTAATGGATCCACTTTACTTTGTACTGATCTGGAATCTAAGTCCAGCATGATAAATTTCTTAGACGCCCCAGGGCATGTTAATTTCATGGATGAAACGGCTGTTACTCTTGCTGCGAGCGACATAGCTTTAATTGTAATAGATGTTGTCGAAGGTGTAACTTCTGTTGTAGAACAGTTGATCAAACAGAGTATCAGAAATAAACTAGGTATGTGCTTTGTTATAAACAAGCTTGATAGGCTGATTTTAGATCTAAAACTACCGCCAATGGACGCATATTTGAAATTAAGTCATATAATCAGAGACATCAATTCGTTTACCAAGGGAAAGGTGTTTTCACCGACATCCAATGATATCATTTTTGCATCAACAAAGCTAGGTTTTACATTCACTGTTAAGGAATTCGTAAACTATTATTATTCCTCTTCGATCTCTTCTTCTAAGATAAATGAATTTACTGCACGGTTGTGGGGTGAGATTTACTTTCATAAAGGCAAATTCCAAATGAAACCATTCGAAAATATTGGAAAGTACCCAACTTTTGTTGAGTTTATTCTTAATCCACTCTATAAACTATTCTCCTATGCTCTCGCTATGGAGAAAGATAAATTGAAGACTTTGTTAAAAACTAACTTTAAAGTTACTTTAACACAAGAAGCTCTTAAGTATGACCCACAGCCATTTTTAAAGCACGTTCTGCAGTTAATATTCAGAGATCAGACCGGTCTCGTGGATTCGATCACGAATTGTTATGACCCTCTAAGCTTAATAGAAAATAAAATATGTCATCTCTCAGGTCCTCGTGAAGATATCTCAGAAAAAGTTTTTTGGGCTCATGTTTTGAAAACTTTGGATTATGGTGGAGCAGAATGGTCTCTCGTACGCGTTTATTCGGGCCATTTGAAGAGAGGGGACCACATACGTGTTTTAGATTCTTTGCAATCCGAATCCCGCCAAAAGAGGCAATTGCATGGAAGTTTTGCTATGGAAACCCACGACGAAGAAGAGGAAGAAGAAGATGAAACGCCAATTTGTGAAATAGAAGAAATCTGTTTACTAGGTGGTAGATATGTTTATCCTGTCCACGAAGCATCCAAAGGACAGATAGTACTTGTAAAGGGTATTTCCGATGCATACATCAAATCAGCTACTTTGTATTCTGTCAATAATAAAAGAGAGATGATGTCACTAAATTATTTTAAGCCTTTGGATTATATAATTCAACCAGTGTTCAAAATCGTTCTTCAACCGTTATTACCAAGGGAGCTCCCTAAGTTATTGGACGCTCTAAGCAAAATCTCAAAGTACTATCCAGGTGCGATTATCAAAGTAGAGGAATCCGGTGAACATGTAATACTGGGGAATGGGGAATTATATATGGACTGCTTGCTGTATGATTTAAGAGCAAGGTATGCAAATATAGAAATCAAAATTTCAGATCCTTTAACTGTTTTTTCTGAAAGTTGCTCAAGTGAATCATTCGCTTCAATCCCTGTGAATAACTCTGTATCACGTTCAAGTGATAAAGACGTCCAGAGCATATCGATTAGTGTCACAGCGGAACCAATGGATTCTAAAATGATTCAGGACTTGAGTAAGAACAGATTAGGAAAAGGCCAAAACAGTTTGGATGTTGACCAAATTATGGATAATCCCAAAAAACTGTCCAAGATATTGAGAACAGAGTATAACTGGGATTCTTTAGCATCGAGGAACGTTTGGTCGTTCTATAACGGGAATGTGTTGATTAATGATACCTTACCGGATGAAGTAAGCCCTGAATTACTAGCAAAGTATAAGCAACAAATAATACAAGGCTTTTACTGGGCCGTGAAAGAAGGGCCGCTGGCAGAAGAGCCGATCTATGGTGTTCAGTATAAATTGTTAGGGATTGCAGAGCCTTCTGGCATAAGTGTTGATGTAATGAAAAGTCAAACAATTCCGTTGATGAAGAAGGCCTGTTACGTTGGTCTGTTGACAGCAACACCCACATTATTAGAGCCCATTTACGAAGTTGACGTTATGGTTCACGCTCCACTGTTACCAATAGTTGAAGAACTGTTCAAGAAAAGACGCGGCAGTCGATTATACAAGATAACGAAGCTTGTAGGAACACCGTTGTTGGAAATTCGCGGACAAATTCCTGTTATCGAATCAGCAGGGTTTGAAACCGATTTAAGAATATCGACAAACGGTCTGGGGATGTGCCAATTGTACTTCTGGAATAAGATATGGAGAAAAGTGCCCGGTGATGTTTTGGATAAAGATGCCTTTATTCCAAAATTGAAGCCTGCACCAATTAATAGTTTAAGCCGTGATTTTGTGATGAAAACAAGAAGGAGGAAGGGTATTTCTACAGGCGGGTTTATGTCGAATGATGGCCCAACATTAGAAAAATATATAAGTACCGAGCTGTTTGTACAATTGAGGGAAAATGACTTGGTATTGTAAAATTGTAGCGTATTTAAGAGTTATACATAGCATATAGACAATAACTCTATAAACGGTTTTTATTCATATAACGTGTATAGTGATATATATGCTCATCGGCAACTGAAAAATTTTTATTTTCAGCCTAAATACAGATGAGATGAGCTTCATAAAATTCTGTCCTACTATGTAGTAAAATTTGGTAACAGTTGAAAAGAATAGTCAGTCGAACAGCAATACGTACGAAATGGCTAAAGGATTCAAGTTGAAGCAGTTGCTATCGCACCACAAGGAAGTTCAAAAAGCTGATAAGCTTGAGAATGACTTAAAGATGAAGAAATCCCAACAACTTAAAAAAGAAGAGCCAACCGTTATCTCAGCCACTGATTTGGAAAAAATCGAAGAGCAAAAGAAGAACGCTGTTGCTAAGAAAGAACCCGCTGCTGATGTCGAAGAATACCAAAGTCAAGCCATGTCAAAGAAAGATAAAAGAAAATTGAAGAAAGAATTGAAGAAGATGCAAGAAGAGAAGGCGCCAGAGGTTCAGAAGGACGCCTCCGAAGAAGAAGAGGAAGAAGAGGAAGAGGAACAAGAAGGAAGACTCGATCTTGAAAAGTTGGCTAAGAGTGATTCCGAGTCTGAAGATGAGTCTGAAGAAGACGAGGAAGAGGAAATCGTCGCTGAAGAAGAAGAAAAAGAAGAAGAAGAAGAGGAGGAGGAAGATCAAGACGTTCCATTGTCCGATGTTGAAATTGATTCTGATGCAGACATTGTTCCACATCATAAACTAACTATCAACAACACCAAGGCCATGAAACACGCTTTCGAAAGGGTACAACTGCCATGGAAAAAGCATTCCTTCCAAGAGCACCAAAGTATCACAGCCATAACCAATACAGATGAACAGATCAAGGACATATATGATGATACCGAGAGAGAATTAGCTTTTTACAAGCAATCATTAAATGCTGTCGTAGTTGCACGTGAAGAATTGAAACGACTAAAGGTCCCATTCAAGAGACCATTGGACTATTTTGCTGAAATGGTTAAAAGCGACGAGCACATGGACAAGATCAAGGGTAAGCTGGTTTATGAGGCTAGTGACAAGAAGGCACGCGAAGACGCTAGAAGACAACGACAATTAAAGAAGTTCGGTAAGCAAGTCCAACATGCCACTCTGCAGAAACGTCAACTGGAAAAGAGAGACACATTGGATAAGATTAAGTCTTTAAAGAACAAAAGAAAGCACAACGAGATTGATCACTCTGAGTTCAATGTCGGTGTGGAGGAAGAAATGGAAGGAAAGAAGTCCGACAGAGGCAGGCCCAACGGCAAGAGAGCCGCAAAGAATGCCAAGTACGGTCAAGGTGGAATGAAGAGATTCAAGAGAAAGAACGACGCAGACTCCACTGCCGATGTCACCGGATTCTCCTCCAGAAAGATGAAGGGTAAGACCAACAGGCCAGGAAAGAACAAACGTACCAAAAGATTCTAAGTCCAATATCACTGTGTAGTACCAGAACCGAGTATATATAAAACTTCTATCTATCATTTTTTTTGTACACTAATATAAGATAAAACTAAATCGAAAAGAAGCCCTCAAAGCTATTTACCAGCCCTGATGAAATCTGTCAAAAACCAAAGCAAAGCCCTCGATTTTTTTGCCATAAAACCTAGTGCTGGTGCTAGGGTTTAGTGCCCGCAATAGGAACATCCCGGAACTTTGTGTATGGCGTTGCGATCTCCCTGAGTGTGGGGGAAACAGATTAGATAATTGAATGTATCAACAGCAGCGTGCTTTGAGGGTGTTTGAGCCATAGGAGGAGCAGAAGGGCATTCATATACATTCAAGCAGCTGGTGCTGTCATTACTAAACAGGGGAGTCTCTTTAATAAAAATACGATCCAGGAGAACGAATGTATACGTCGCAACGACAACTACGACAAAATGAGAGCCCGATTTCATCGCCATCACGTTCGTCACAGCCTTCCTCCGGCACGCCATCGCCATTATCTGGCTCTCCAGCATCGAATCACAGCTATGGAAGGGATATGCGAGGCATGGTAGGAATTGATATACCTGCTAACGAGGCGGCGCCGGAGAGGGTGAACAGCAGCGATACGCTCTACTTCAGGCCCAAGAAGATTTACCAGATGGAACATGAGCATCCATCGCGGTCTACTCTCGTGCAGCTGCATAGCAAACCGCACCCAGAAGATTCCGCCAGTAGCTACAAGAATGCTAATGCTGATGCTGGGCGTGGTGGCGTTGAGTCGGGAAAGTCGTGTGGCAAGCAGCCTTTACACACGATGGGGGCAGAGTACGTCCCAGATTTGGACTTCACAAAGCTAGTTGATGATTGGCAAAAGTCCAGTGACGATTTTTACGAGTTCAGAAACAGTGCTACTCCGCAGGTGGAAATTAAAAACGATAGTAAAGGCAACTATGAACTTTGGAACTCTCCAGAGGCAATATTGGGTCGACACCAACTTAGAAGAGACAGTTTTTCCCAGGGAAATAGCGATTCAATGAGTCCAGAAGGCTCTCTCTTATCGAGAGATTTGCACTCTAATGTCAAGCCTATCCCTTTACCCAGGAATAGTCAACCAATATTCACACCGCTTTCCAACTTGGAAGCGGAGAGACGATCCTCGTATACAACTAGTAGCAACAACAACAGCATTACACAAAGTAATAAACTTCCCTTCGCCAAAATGAAGTACTCACTCCCAATTCAAGGCACGACAGTTCCTGCATCCTTTGATTCGAACGTTTCATCCTTGAATTTCCTTCCCACAACCACATTATCGACATTATCAGAACTACAGCTAAGCCCCAATGCTATGGTAGATTTGATTCAGAAACTGCCCAGGAATTTTTTAAATTTGCCCTACTCACAAAGGAAAAAGGTGATGATTGAATATGCACCACACCAGGACTACAAAGCCCTGATGTCATTGGTGAAAAAGTTCATGCTAACATCTTCAAAGAGTAATTTCTCTCTCACTGGGTTTGTCAATAATGCTCCAGCTACTGAGGTCACCACTACCAATAGCAACAACAATTTTCAAAATACTAGCAGGAATCAGTCCAATAACGGCAACGATAACAATGCAAATGCGCGCCCACCTCAGCGATCTAGGCATGGCTCAATTGCATCTCAGTTTTTGAGCTCATTTTCACCTTCCATGACTTCAATAGCAAACATGAACACCAATTCATTGAGCGGCTGCGCCAGCGGCAGTGTGAGACCCGATGATAAAGGTATGGAAATATTAGGACACCGATTAGGTAAAATTATAGGTTTCGGGGCATGGGGTATAATACGTGAATGCTTCGATATCGAGACGGGTGTCGGAAGAGTGATAAAAATTGTGAAATTCAAAGGCCATGCAAAAATCAAGAGGCAGGTGTTGAGAGAAGTAGCCATATGGAGGACTTTAAAGCACAATCGAATACTTCCCCTTTTGGACTGGAGGCTTGATGAAAACTACGCAATGTACTGTTTAACGGAAAGGATCAATGAAGGAACCTTGTATGACTTGGTGATATCCTGGGATGAATCCAAACGCTCTAAAATATCATTTGCAGAGAGATGCAAAATGACTATTTTTTTGATTTTGCAGCTACTATCTGCTTTGAAGTACATGCATTCCAAAAAGATTGTTCACGGTGACATTAAATTAGAAAATTGTCTTTTACAAAAAGGACATAAAAAATCAGAATGGAAGGTGATTCTATGCGACTTTGGAATGAGTTGTCATTTCGATGACAAACATCCCTACCGCAACGATACTAAAGATAAAAGTATCAACAGTAGCAAAAGATCTAGAAACGAAAGCGGAGAAGAAACAAGTTTGGTTAAATATCCCACAACTAACTTTCTACCTGATGAACTAACCAACGACTTTGACGTAAATGAAGACCTCAAATATCAGTTTAAAAATCGGAAATATGATTCCTATACACCAAAAAAAGTGGCCAGCTCTAGCTCTTATTCACTAAAGCCTCTTAACTCACCATCTTCATCATCTTCCAACCTATTTCACAAGCCGGCCTCTCAACCACAGCCACAACACCGATACCCGTTTCATGGGAGACACAATACTACAGTTTTTCCAAATTTGGGACCCGAGCCTTCCAAGTATATCGGATCCTTACCTTACGCTTCCCCAGAGCTTTTAAAGTACTCGGACACAAGACGCTCGAAGTCGGTTGACTTGCATATTTATGATTCGCCCGACTCTTCTCAATCAGAAATTAGCGCGGCATCCTTATCTTCCTCTAACTCGTCCTCTACATCATCGACTGGAAATGCATCCATGAACACCAAGCCTGGTGTAGCTAAAAACTCACCATCGAGTTCTCTAATCGATGAACCATGTAACACTTCTCCTTTAGGGCCAGCGTCCGATATTTGGGCATTAGGAGTGATGCTTTATACGATATTAGTAGGAAAGTTACCATTCAATCATGAATTCGAACCTAGACTACGCTCTTTAATTAAATCAGGCGAGTTTGACCGGATTTCGTTAGCTCAAGTCTGTAAATATGACAAGAAAAGCACCGAAGAAACCATGTTTCAAGGGTTGTATGACACAGTTATTGGATGCTTGACGATTGATTTAGACAAAAGGTGGAGTCTCGAGAGAATAGAGGAGGTCTTTCAAAACGAAATAAAACTAAATGAGTCCATTTACGATGATAATGATTTATGATTTATGATTTATGATTGCATTAAAAATATACATGAAACTGATCTTTAAGTATTTCCCCCTTTTTTATAAATAGTAATGAATTTAACAGTTATTGTAGACTATTCAAATAAACAGAAATGCTTGCATTATCTTCATTTGATCTTTTAATTTCTTCTGGAGTATTTCGATGCCTGCTATTGCGATTCGTCAAAAATGCTTTGATTTTCAAAGCATTTCGAAGAACGTTCAAGCGTTTAGCTAGAACAATGATGGTAAGAAAGACGCATCTTAACGCGACTTACTGTGAACTGTGGATATCGGTCTACATAACTCTTTGAACAACACTAATTAAGATCCGGCATCTTTAACAGACTCTTTCAACATTGCATAATGATATTCCTTAAATCTGTCATCAAAGTAATTGACAATTCAGGAGCTCAATTAGCAGAGTGCATTAAAGTCATAAAAAAAGGCTCTCCGAAGAGCCCTGCAATAGTCGGAGACAGAATAGTGTGTGTTATCCAGAAAGCAAAGCCCTTAACTCAAAACATTACAGGAACAGCCAATACTAATCGTGTAAAAAAAGGTGATATCTGTCACGCAATTGTGGTAAGATCTAAACAACGTAATATGTGCAGGAAGGATGGCTCTATGGTCGCATTTGGAGACACTGCCTGTGTTTTGATTAATAAGAACACTGGCGAACCTCTCGGAACAAGAATTATGGCTAACGATGGCTGTGTAGATAGAACCTTAAAGGATAAGGGATACAATAAGATATGCTCGTTAGCCAGTAGAGTTATATAAAAGGAATAAACTAAAGCAGAACCTCCCTTCCGCCGGATAATTACGGTATATTCAAGGTAATTTGCGTCTTAAGCAGAGGTTATTTGTTATTGCTAAATATTACTACCTGTAAATACTACTCAAAATTAAATATGTAAATTCGGCTTTGCAAGTTCTTGACCTAAATTATTCAGCTTCAGCTTTTGAAAGCACAATACATGGAAACTCATTTTGCCGCTTTCTCGATTGTTCTATGACTATATGATATAGATGTAATGGTACATATAATACCTACCTAGCTAGATTCATATATTAGGCAACAATTTGTATGCTTCATCCACTGCATGCCTAAAAGTTTATCGATAGAAATTCTCTTTTTGGGCTCCCATTGGAATATACAATATAATGCTATCTTTCTAGTTGCCGCTAGTTCTGAGTTCACGTGCTTCAGCTCTTCGAATACTTTGAACTCTTTTGTGCGTGTCATTTCCTTGCAAAAGGTGTCAAAGGATATGTCTTTCTCCCTGGAGGCCACCTTCCAAAGGTGGTGTCCTAGTACCATACTTACATAAACAACACCACAACTCCAACAGTCTATTAATCTTGGATCGTAATATTCGCCATTTACAAACTCTTCTGGAGCCATATACGGCTCCGATCCGATTATGCCCTTTTGAGTATGAACTCTCCTTTCCCAAGCGGTTTGGAAAACAGAACTTGTGCCAAAATCGCAAATCTTCAACAAACCATGAGGATAAAAGAGAATATTCTCAGGTTTCAAGTCGCAATGAGCGATTCCATGATCATGCATGAATTTGACACCGTGGAGTAATTGCTTCATGAAACAATCGGCTTCCAATGGGTGTAGTCGACCTTTCGATTTTGATTTATCCACCAGCATACCATAAAGATCACCTGCGGGACAAAATTCCATAACCTCAATGAAAGAGCTACTGCTCTCCAAAATGTCAAATACGCTTAAAATGTTGGGGGCCGGCTTTTGGCCGTTTTTATGATAGTGGCTTAATGAATGCCCGATGATGAACTCTGATGTGATTTTCGTACAAAACCTCTCCAGATCGTTGTTTGTTTTGGGTTTCAGTTCTTTCACAGCATAATATATGAACTTATCATCATGATATGTCTGAAATGGCGGAATATCACTGTCAGTTCTGGATCTGGCACACACTTTCACTTCACCATAAGCTCCAGCGCCCACTGTCCCAACAGGATGACCATAGCTTTCTTGAAAAGTAGGGGCTTCTTCTCTAGCACACGCCGCTGGCTTTAAATTTTTTTCGTGCAGATAATGTTGTAAACTTGTATGTATTTTGCTTGATAATGAATTTATCAATTTCAATTCATCATCTCCTAGCGATGCGTCAGGATTTACTATTTTTAAATAATCTTTCTTGTTTTGTGTGGGTGGGATACTATTGCTGTCGCCCTTTCCGTTCTTGTCACAGTTTTGATCGGTGGTTTGCTTCTTATGATTTGTTTCAGAGCCATTTTCATTTGGTAAAAGTGACAATGCGTTTTCGATGTCACATTCATCTTTATGATGTTTAAACAAACCGGACAGCGCGATGCCTAGTTTTGGCTTGGATAATGACCCTTGACGGTGAACCGGTAAGGACTCACTTTTCTCTAGTTTAGTGACTATCTCCATCACTTTTACATTGTGCTCATGGCTTCCATCCTCGTAAACTTTAAATCCATCTTGCTCAATAATGCATGTTAAATCTGCTCCTGCAAATCTGGGCAGGCTTTTTAGACTTTCGCCGTCAGTATGCGACCTTATCGTATACAACCCTTCGTGGTAAAGCTGCTTAGGGGGGAGGGAAATTGGATATGAAGTTGCTCTATGTAAAGCATCTTCCTCATAACTGTCTTTGAAATCATCAGGCACCTTGTCTCTGGCATTTAGTACATCCTTGTTTGAGCCCCGATACGGTATAACATCGTTATCAGAATGGTCTAACAGGGAGTCCATTGCCCAATGGCTCTCTGAAGAAGTGGTTGTTCCATTCGAACCGTCGCATGACGAATTTGATGAACTTCTAGAGCGTAGACCTTGCGTACCGCGAAAGTCATTAGAGGTTGATCCAAAACTTCCTGGTGACTCATTCTTTGCTTCTTCTTTTTTGTTGGATCTAGAACGACGTCTGGTTGGGCTATTACTTGCGTCACTTCCTGCGTGTTTAAATAGTTTTGGCATACCTGGGGAACAACGCCTCAATGTATACGTATGCTGCCATACCGAGGGTGCTTTCGGATCTAACTGTGCAGATATGGTGGACCGTCTCGGTGGCTCGGAATTCCTCTTGGGTGAAGAAGATGACGATCGATAGGGAAGTCTGGTGACATTAGAAGGGCTTGCGCCTCTTGAACGTGAGGGTTTGAAAAGGCATTTGAAAGACTCAGAAAATGATCTTGCTCTTCTATCTGCGAGTCCTTGGTGTTCTCTCCCGTCTTGGGCGGTCATTGATACTTTCAAATCTTTTGTGGTGATTTTGCAACCGTGCTTGCTGCTTGAAATAAAACGAGGTTCCTTAATTTTTCACCCAAAAGAACCGCGGAGGACAGAAATAAGGGTCCTAAGGCCGGTGACTTTTAGTAGTCTTGCTTGTTAGCTAAGCATACACCAAACTGTATTCTATATGCTACGTAAGTGAAAAGTGTATGTATACTTAGTACTATCGACAACTTAATGTTTAGGTATTTACAGGTAAGGAATTTCAGCAAAGGGAAACTACGCTAAATTATTCTATTGGCGATCCAGCCCTTATAACCTCGTTCTCTGGAAGAGGGTTGTGTTCTATCTTTTCAAGTAGATCTTTCATTATGTCGTCATGCATCTTATTGCGCATGTCAATAGTTTCTGTAACCGTGCCCTCTTGAGAGAGGATTTCCAGTTTGCACGGAACACTCTTCTGCTTATCTTCGTTCTTGATTCTTATCACATCGAACTTGATTTCTGGATTGTAGAATTGCAAGGTAGGTAGGTAGTCATGCCAAAAGACTCTGGCACCCATATGCCCGTTGTGGTTTTTCATCTGAAAGGTCAACCTAAGCCCCGAATACTTCTTCGAATCTATGAGGATTTGGGGTAACTTAGTGGTGGCACTAATCTTGTTCAAAAAATTCAGTTGCTGTGTGATTTTAGACATCTCTTACTTGTGCCAGATTCGCTTTAGCTCCTTAATCCATATAGCTAATGAAGAGTTTCTCTTAATTCCTACTGAATATATGATGTTTTTTCTTGGATGGTGAAGTGTGGGATCATTTTGAACGTTCGAACTTTCTTACGACGTAGATGGTTAGTTACAATATAGCGCACATGAATATGCTGCCTATTTATCTCATCTGAATATATCTATAATAAATACATATATATATCATTTTGTATCATGGCCTAGACTGATTCAGTAAGAACCGTCGCCCAGGGTTTTTTTTGTGCTCTTTTTTCTGGTTTTTTTTTTTTTTTAAGTTCGACTATTCACTGCAAAGTTCCTTGTGAAACAAGCTTTCTTCGCCAATAAGGTACCAAACCTAAAATTCTTTCATCAGTTCCATATATGGGTCTTCCCCTTGGATCCCGTAATTGAATTCTTCCTCTGGATATCTATCGAATTGAGAAGTGTCACCTTGACCCTGTTGAATTGGTGGCTCATACGGTGTTTCTATGTACCTGGCTAATAGTTTCTCCCATATCACTTCGCTGAACCACGGGTGGTTCTTAACATCCTCGCTTCCGTTCTGTAGATTACCCAGTCTTTCACTTAAGTCTCTGGTGATCAGCTTCTTTAATAAGTCCTGTGCATCCGGATGGAAAAATGGCGGGAACTTCAATTCTGCATTTAATATATTTTCATAAGTTTTCATGGTATTGGAGTTGTAGAACGGTGTATAACCAGCCAGCATTTCATAGATTAATATTCCGAAACTCCACCAATCCACTGACTTGTTATATGGCTTGGTGCTGACCACTTCAGGCGCTATGTAATCTGGGGTCCCACATAGTGTGTATGTGACATCAGGAACGAATTTTGCAAACCCAAAGTCAGTTATCTTAATATGACCGTTTTTATCCAAGAGAATGTTTTCAGGTTTCAAATCTCTATATATTATATCCTTACTATGCAAATATTCCAAAGCTAAGCAGACCTCTGCGGCATAAAATTTGGCCACTGGGTTAGGAAACCTTTGAGATTTACGTAGTAAAGAAAATAATTCTCCACCTTCAATGTAGTCCATCACCATGAAAACTTGTTGAGAGTCTTGAAATGTCCCCCACATTCTGATGATGAATGGATGTGATACGATTGACAGCATTCGGCGTTCATCATTGGTATGCTCCACCTGCTTTAGTTTCACTATAGTGTGTTTCTTTAATGTCTTTAACGCATAAAATCTTCCATTGTGGTTGGAACGGATTAGATGAACTCTTCCGAATGAGCCGGTACCCAGTGTTCTCAAAATTTGAAAATCACCTAAGGAGTACTTACCTGAAGTTTCTCTGTATTGCAACATGGGTCTTTTAGCCAGATAATCATCAGGAGAAATTTCTTCTTTCACCTTTTCGATGTTTTGCCCATTTATTGTAACGGGCGTAATAGAAGAACATTCCTCATGCACCGAATGTGCGTTTGCGAGAATGTTCTGCCTAACGTCATCTGGCGTGGTTTCCGTTTTAGCAGTAATGCTCAGTTTCCTGATCTCATTATTGTTCATAGGATCAACATACATTTTGCTCTGGTTTGCTCTTCTTTGTACAACCACCGATAAACAATATCCTCACTATACTTATTCGATAATGTACGTGAAAATTTCTTATTGCTTAAAGAGTGATCGCCTATAAAATTTCTTTGCCAAGTGCACAAGCTGTCTCGTATGTCTACTCACGTTTCTGCCGATAGAATGGATTGAGCCAGACAAATTTATAAGATCAGTTTGTAAAAAGTGTCTTTCCTTCCCATATTCTCATTGAACACAACTTTATTTTTCAATCGCATCGAAGAAATCCCGTAGCTGAAGCGACGGGAAAAAATTACCGAGAGCTGCATAATGACTGTATACCTCATAAAGTTGAAAGGGCAAAGTTCTCTACATGTGTAGAGAGCATTAATATAGCTTACATATATGTATTTATATGTATGTATGTGCGAACTAACTGGAAATGATAGCTACAATGCTTTTTGTCATTAATCATTGCGATATGGATACACAGGCCAGCGCAAGCAGATTCAACCAAGAATGTTTCTGCTATGGTCACAATTTCGCGAAGATCCGATAATTCGCTTTCTTCAGAGTTTCTTAGAGAAACCGTACCTGGTACGACTTTTTGAAGAATGGTCCCAGAAACGAATCAAAAATTTGCTCCGGTTAGAAAAGAGATCAGATGATAGGGCTGGTTGTCAAACGGCTCTCTTTGCTAGGCCGCCGCGATCAAGGGTGCGGGTGAGGATGTGGTCGATGCATACATAACGTTGTGCCTCCGAAATATTGGCCAGCGTTGCTGATAAAGGCCGCAATTGGCTATGCAAGACGTAATTGGCACTATTTAGGTGCTTGGCAACTTACGGGTATAGTCACTGTGTTCTAACTTATTATAGAAATGGATATGGCAGCATACTGGTACAACGTGGCTGAAGAGGAATGAGTAGTTAAAATGGTAATGATTGCTTCTTGCTAGACTGCTCCGTTTAGAATAATCTAGACATCAATATTATGTCCATCCAACACGTGCACCTCATTACGGACTTTCTAAAAAGGGTTCGTTTTATTAATAAGGTCTGCGCTCAAAGAATCTTGCTGTATCAGATCCTAAAATAGTCATCTTCTGTTGTCCTTAATAGCAAAAAAAGCAAGAATGCTTTCATTCTTTTTGGTATAGAGAACTAGTTGCTAGATGTTTTTACAGCCAAAAATAACAAAGCACTATGCAACGTAAGAACCATACATCATCAAACGATTTGGCGTTACACACTTTTAATAGTCAGTAGCTGCTTCCATTATATGACCTTCCGATGCAGCTTAAGCTTATTGATATTCAAATGTTTTCATCTGCAAATCGTGTATGCTCTCTATAATCTCTTCGACGTCTTTCGATATGCTTTGAATCACATATTGTGCAGAAGTGTATTGGGAAGCATAGGTAACGTAATGATTCAAATGGGAAAATCTTCCTCGTCCTCTAGTTGAATGGGTATAGCAAACCGTGAAGTGCTAATGGAAAAAGTATAACGACTGCGGGTTGACCGATTAAAAGGCGATTTTAATTAGCGTGTGGTCAAGCGAATATGTGTAGTTTAACAGTTTTCGTTAAAGACTTCGTTCAAATGCCGCTGCATAATTAGGCGCCAAACTAATTGGTCAAATGGCTTATTAAACATAAACGTTGTAACAAGAACTGGTTTAGTTATTCATTGTTTGTGTCATTTTCACAGATGACAATCTTGTGAAAAAGATTAAATTGTCACATCTTTATTATGACTCTTATACGTCATATTGTTAGTGCTATTTAATAAACGGTTTTCTCAGGTACTGTTTCCTTTGGGGTCAAAACGTCCACGGGCTATCCACTGCTGTCAATTCGTTCCACAGAATAGATCCTATATTCAATTTGTTGGAACCTTCATGGTTTATTCACTTGACTTTTTTAATTTAGAGAGCATTGTTGGGAAGAAGAGACTGAAATATCTTACCTAAGCGGAACTCCGGTTTAGGTCCCAACATAGCGAAATTTAAAACATCAATACGATCGCTGATTATTTACCGAAGGCCATTCTTCAACGTAACGTAATTCACGATCAAGCAAATACATTGGAGGTACATGTCGACTTTCTTTTCTTTTGAGTTGCCATCATCGAACTTGTTTTTTTGTACGAATTTTAAAGCTTTGGTTTTTTTGTTATTTTCTTGCCATCTTTTGCCTCTGCATGGAATATTCACTAGGCACACATGAAAGCGGCCCTAACAAGGTTAAAAAAACTGTCTACTATTAGTTATATTCCGGCTTTGATACACGAATGCACCCGTTAGCATTTGTCTTTTGATTGTCTTCTTATGAAAGTGTGTCTATAAAATTACTCTGCAGAAAAAGACCTTTCTGCACTTCTTTGATTTATACACACACATATATATATATATATATATATATATGTTTACCATACGAACTTACTGTGTTTTCTTAGTTTTATCTTGGATAATAACATTTCTCAACAATACATGGCCAACTACTTCCAAAATTAACATGAATAAGGAAGACAGGATAGCCAAACAATAGTTAGAAATTGTTATACCAATATCTAACCATGATCCCTCTATTCTTAAAAGATAGAAAAAATTCAAAGACAAAATATCACTCATTGAAATGATCAGAGACGAGATTGTGTAGTCTTTGAAATTTAGTTTCAAATTTAGTATACCCAAGCATGTAGACAGTAGCCCATATGGAATGATCAGTTTTAACATTAATAATGCACCCATTGGGAACGGATCAAAAATTGGTAGCAATCTGTAAACTGAGTCTAATGAAAATGAAGAAATGGAAGCGACATTCCCAGTTCCAAAAAATGCAACTTGTAATAGGAAAAATCCTATTACGGAGACTCTTAACACCTGCAGCCAATTTTCATTCTTTTTAGTTTTCATTTCCTTGATTTTGTCTTCAATTTCAATCCACTGCACCATATAAACGGTGAACAAAAAGTAGAACAGTGATTCAAAGGAGATGGTTAAAATGATAAACGCAGGAGCAAAAGTTAAGTAGATGACTAGTAATCTAACTTTATAATCATTGTTAGGTTTTCTGTAATGTAAAAATGGCATTACGAAGAGTGATACGAAAAAAATCACCCAACCAGCAATCTGAGATTCCCTTGGTAACCCTTGTCTAAGCTGCAGAGACACAGCTGAACGATGGGTAACTACTAGCATGGCAGCCACTAAAGAAATTTGTATGGTGAATATGGTACGCGTATAGGAATTTATATTCAGGTATATCTTGTAAAGAGCATAGAAGGAGCTGATTATAATCAGTAATCCTGCTAAATGGATTTGGTTTAGGCTTTCGATCTTAACGGCGTCGCATAATGTAAAGGTAGATAAAAGCATACTGGTCACGATCCAACACACATTTACAAGTAACCCCCTCACACCGCAGATAAATGGATAAAATGCTAGTATGTTTGTAACTAACGTAAATGTCCATCTATGGAAAAACCCGTATACGATCCCTTCATAAACTGAAATAATGGAAACTGTGATTAGAATTCTTTTGCATATGGAAGTACCTTTAAAAAACTCCTTGATACCCGTGCGTAATACAGACCTATTTGTGAAAATGTACCTCCAAAAGTATAATGGGAAAAGCAGGTACATGTAAAAGTTGAAAGGAGAATGCTGGTAAAAGAGGATCCAGTTCAATAGAATTCCAACGGATCCAAATGTCACATGAGTTAACAGCGATGTTTTCTGGTCATCGGCGGCATCCTCTAAAATAAATGACTTCAAAAATATTGTAAAAGAGAAAAAGATCCAGCCTATGAAGCCAAAAGTGACGATAGTTCTAATGAATCTCCAGTTATAGGTTGTTAAATAATACAAACCTTCCAGAGTCGTTTGCATTAGTTCTTCTGTAAGTGTGATTGCTTCTTCTTCTAGGTAGTTCTCTCCTTCAGATATACGTTGAATTAGGGTTTCTATCTCCTCCAAGTAACGCAAATGAGGCTTCTCGGCAAATCTTGGATACTCTTTATAATAAAACTGGGAATCCGTAACCTCGCTTTGCTTGACCAGGTACTGTTCTAAAATGCTTCTTGCGTTGTTATATAACGCAGCAAGTTTATCACTCTCTTTTCCATCGATATATGCTATTGGTAACTCGCCGACTGAATTCTTAGGATAGTTTACACCGATCAAATATGACATTAAGGAGGCAATGTCAGCTTGCTTGACATCATTTCTTTTAATGTCGGATAGCTCCCAGTTTTCAGTATAGTTGTCAAATACCGGATAGGAATTATGTACTGGCTTATTCAAACCTGCTCCCCAAGCGACCAGGGGAGTTCTTGTGTTGTTAGGATGCCCATCACCATGTGACCCAAATGCACTCATTCCGTGATCTGCGGTAAATACGAATGCAGTCTTGTCATCGTCAAAAAATTCGTTGACCCTCTCTATAAGGGTTGGGATTTGGTCGTCAATATATTTGACATTATCATAGTATTCAGCAGAATAAGGTCTGTAAGAATGTCCCGCAGTATCGCAACCCAGTAAATGTAGAAAGAATACGTTACCGTCTTGTCTGATTTCATAATCCAGAGTTGAGTTTAGTGTCGAATTATGAAACAGTTGATCCAGATGTTTGAAGACGTACGCATCCAGTTCTATTGAAGACTGTGTAAAATCCTCGAAAGTATGATCATACATCCAGGCATCAACTTTATTTGGGTCAGATGCACCATCTTTAAACATGGGTAAAATATCAGGTGAACCAAAGGAATAGGTGTGAGTGGATTGATTGAAAAAACTGTCAAAATCGACAGGATTTGATTTCCAACCTTTTGTAACAGCACTGACATCTTCATAAAACCCAGCAATCATGGCAACGTGGCCAGGACGAGATTCAGTGGGCATTCTGGTATGAGAAATACCATAAGTAGCATTGTTCATAACTAAAGATCTAATAAAAGGTGCCAAAAACTCCGTCTTTCCAGTTACCGGGTGGGTGACTTTATCAAATGTCGTATCTGCACGCAGGCCATCACCAACAATCAGGAACAATCTCTTGGCAGGAGGAGTCGGAGTACTTTGGTATGGGCTCATACCATGAACTAGCGGCGAAATGAAGTAGATATCAAAAATTGACCATAAGTAAAACAAATGGAATAAGACACCAACAGCCAGAAGCGTTGTTCTGGTTTTGTTCCACATTTTATACGATTTTCGGTTGTACAAGTCTTGGACTTTCTCGATTCTCTTCTTGAATATCAATAACGTTGAATAAATACCAATTAGCTCTTCACTTTTAAGGTTTTTTTCGCGTTTGATGACAGCGATGCAAAAATGAGACACATTTACGTGGCAGAATCTAACGAGCCATCTTGTTAAAGACACTGCTAAAAAAACACATGTGTGACCAAAATGGTCTTCTTGTAGAATTAATGATAGATTTTAACTAACATATGATTAAAAAGTTGCTATTTCAAGATCGGAAAAAGTGCCAAAAATAATTAACATACTCCGATACGGGGAGTCGAACCCCGGTCTCCACGGTGAAAGCGTGATGTGATAGCCGTTACACTATATCGGATAGTAATTTATGAAATATGTACTATACGTTAATGATTTGTTGCCGTTTATCATCCTTCATGGAGCTCGCCATTGTGACCTGTTGCTATGACAACAATCTATCAATTTGACTCACGCGATGCGACTTATCCCATGTATTCTATATATAACCCCCAAGATATAAATAAAGGGCGGAAGCGCAGAATCTTGGGTCTAAACTAATTATTCGTGATTTACTTAACAACCGTTCACGGTCTTGAGCATAGCTCGTGTAATTGTTAGTACTTTGTTGTGTTTCGGACGGATGTTGATGGTGCAATAGTTTTATAGTTGGTGTGTCTCATTTTGAGAGAAAACAAATATACTGAAACGAAATAGGCACATACATGATTTATTGACAATGATTTTAAAATAAATGTTTATGTAGTAATATACAAAAATTAGACAGACTTAAAAAGTAAGTGAAGAACCGTAAAATTTACTTCATAGTTTTTTTAGACAAAAACTATATGAAATGAGGAAACGAATGAAGAAAAGAAAATGAACCGACCCAAATATGACCTATTGGAAACAGATATGACTAATGTACAGCTAATGCGATGATGATTTTATGTTTCATGCTATTGTAAAAGTAAACCTGTGATTAACAGTCAACTAAATCGATAGCTTGTAAGTGAACCTCGTTACATTGAGACCCAATGTGTTCGTCGTACAGATTGTAGAAGTTACCGGACAAACATTGGTAGAAAATGTCTTGGTTACCAATGGCCAAGTTACCATCTGGAGTGATGGACCAACCAGCAGCGTAAAGAGCACCGGCTTGTGGTGGTGGGCCATCAAATTGGAATTGTCTGTTGGCAACAATAGAACCGATTCTGCCCTTACCATCTGTTAGGATACCGGCGTTTAAGTTCATTTCCAGAGTACCAGAGCTCTTGCATGTTTCGGCAGTCACTGGGTCTGTACCATTAGTGATTGGAGCTGGAGCTGGATGTGGTATAACGGTTGTCAAATGTGAAGTTGTGGCTTGGATTTGACCGTCAGTGATTTGGGAAACAGGAGCGGCAGTTGTCTTAGTGGTAGCTTGAATTTGACCATCACCGATTTGAGAGACAGCAGGAGCTTGAGTCTTAGTGGTAGCTTGAATTTGACCATCACCAATTTGAGAGACAGCAGGAGCTTGAGTTTTGGTGGTAGCTTGAATTTGGCCATCACCGATTTGAGAGACAGCAGGAGCTTGAGTCTTGGTGGTGGCTTGAATTTGACCATCACCGATTTGAGAGACAGCAGGAGCTTGAGTCTTGGTGGTGGCTTGAATTTGACCATCACCGATTTGAGAGACGGCAGGAGCTTGAGTCTTGGTGGTGGCTTGAATTTGACCATCACCGATTTGAGAGACAGCAGGAGCTTGAGTCTTAGTGGTAGCTTGAGTCTTGGTAGTAGCTTGAATTTGGCCATCACCGATTTGGGAAATAGCTGCACCCCTCTTAGCCTTGGAGGAGGCGGTAGTAGCGATTGGTTCAACAGCGATACCGAAAGTAGAAGCGTAGTCAGTTATTCCACCCTTGAAGGTAGCAGATGGAGTCAAAGTGGACCATGGGTCCTTCGGAGCGTAGGCAGCTAGAGTGGTGGCAGCTAAAGCAGATGCGACTAGGGTTTTCTTGTATTGCATTATTAAAGGATGTGTTTTTTAAGGTGATTGCTTTGAAACTTTTTAATACTTGTGTATTGAGTTTGTTTTCTTGATGTTTTTATTTTGTATATTAGAAATTAAGAAGTAGATATGATTAATGTAAAAAGAAGACAATTGACAGCCTTTTATATGGGAGATGAGAAGGTGATCTGATCATCTTGAGAGTTATTACTATACCAGCAATCCGGTTTTAATAGAAGAAAGAGCCGCTAAATCAGTCTACCTTGGTATACGCATGGCTTGCAATTAGTGGTCAATTGTGTAATATTAGTGAAATTCCCTAGTTGAAAGGTGATTCACATCCGCCATCCCGATTTTTTTTATTAGAAGCACTTCTATAAACAGCAAGATCCAGCAAGGCTGCTATTAATAAAATGATGAAAAAAAAAAAAAGAAAGCTGACGGACATTAATTTTTATGCATACCCAAGCCACGTCATTTTATGATATGTTGCGTTAAGAACAAGGTCCGACCTCTTTTCATAAAAGATGTGTTGCTTTCTCTCGGTAACCAACCATTCCAATTAAGGAAAGAGCTGGTGTCAAATATGTCGCTGAAAAAGAAATGCTATTTTGAGAAAAGGATTGCCGAAAAAGGGAATCTTGGGAAATTGGTCCAAAAAAAGAAAAATACCGTCAAAATCAAAAAATAAAATGCTGGCCCGAAATTAGAGTGAAGAATTAGGGGCGAGGAAAGGTGCAGAGAGATTTTACCGTTTCCGTTTCATTGACAAGAGCAAAAGGGATTTTAGAGACGAGATTTGATAAAATCAAGCGGTTCGAAGTTTTGCGCTATATACTCTTTTCTTTCCCTTTTTGTGTGCACACCGTAAAGTAACCTTTCAAGATGTGTAGCCATTTTACGTATAAATTATATATTTTCATCTAAACGGATGTAACCGTTCCTAGATTACAAGTATCATGATGTTGCCCATAAAACTTGGTCTTAGTCTTACCGCAACAGGATATAAACGTTTTCGGGAATACCATAATATATGCTATGTGGTGGAAATCCACCCATAAGAAGACTAAGTACAGTACATAATTATAGAACGCTTCACGGACGTTGACCGGTAAGGTTTCCTGAGAAGTAAACGAAAAGCACCGAAGTTGGGAATAAGCAACCATTACCCAATGCAGTAGTAGAAGGAGTATATTGACTGCTCTGTTCTCTACTTTCTCTGAATTTGATCTCAGGCCCCTCGCAATTTCTTGGCACTTAAATTATGTTTTTGCCAGATCAGGAAAAGATATTGGGAATTAGAGGGGTTAGGACGTCTAATGGGCTAAATTTAGAAATCATCGGCCGAGGGTTTTCTAATTTTGGCATATTTCGCTCTCGACTGAGGTAGAAAGGATAGATCATGTAGTATCTGCGGATGCATCCCTGGTCTATGCAGATGGAAATGCTTCAAAGTAAACCTATATAAGATGCGCATCCTTCTAGTAAATACTTCAGTTTGGACATATGTTYAGTTATTTTCTTTGTTAAGGGCTTAGACATAACAGATCATTAAGTAACTATTCTCAGTACAATAGTAAAAATCTCATAAAACAAGCACATTCACAACATAAAAATGCAATACAAAAAGACCATAGTTGCATCTGCTTTAGCTGCGACCACYCTGGCTGCCTACGCTCCGAAGGACCCATGGTCCACTTTGACTCCATCTGCTACCTTCAAGGGTGGAATAACTGACTACGCTTCTACTTTCGGTATTGCCATCGAACCAGCCGCCACCACAGCTTCTTCTAAGGCCAAGAGAGCTGCTTCTCAGATCGGTGACGGTCAAGTGCAGGCCGCCACCACCACCGCCGCTGTTTCTAAGAAGTCTACCGCCGCTGCTGTCTCCCAAATCACCGACGGCCAAGTTCAAGCTGCTAAATCTACCGCCGCTGCCATCTCCCAAATAGGTGATGGCCAAGTTCAGGCTGCCAAGTCTACCGTTGCTGCTGTCTCCCAAATTACCGACGGCCAAGTTCAAGCTGCTAAGTCTACCGCCGCTGCCGTCTCTCAAATAGGTGATGGCCAAGTTCAGGCTGCTAAATCTACCGCCGCTGCCGTCTCTCAAATAGGTGATGGCCAAGTTCAAGCTGCTAAGTCTACCGTYGCTGCTGTCTCCCAAATTACCGAYGGCCAAGTTCAAGCTGCTAAATCTACCGCCGCTGCCGTCTCCCAAATAGGTGATGGCCAAGTTCAGGCTGCTAAATCTACCGCCGCTGCCGTCTCTCAAATAGGTGATGGCCAAGTTCAGGCTGCTAAGTCTACCGCCGCTGCCGTCTCTCAAATAGGTGATGGCCAAGTTCAAGCCACTACCTCTACTAAAGGTGCTGCTTCTCAGATCACAGATGGTCAAGTACAGGCTTCGAAAACTACCAACGGCGCTAGTCAAGTGAGTGATGGTCAAGTTCAGGCCACTGCCGAAGCCAAGAGCGCCAACGATCCAGTCGATGTCGTCTCTTGCAATAATAATAGTACACTATCAATGAGTTTGAAGAAGGGTATCCTAACTGATGTTAAGGGCAGAATCGGTTCTATTGTTGCCAACAGACAATTCCAGTTTGATGGTCCACCACCACAAGCCGGTGCTCTTTACGCTGCTGGTTGGTCCATCACTCCAGATGGTAATTTGGCTTTAGGTGACCAAGACACTTTCTACCAGTGTTTGTCGGGTGACTTTTACAACCTGTACGATAAACACATTGGTTCCCAGTGTCATGAAGTTTACTTGCAAGCTATTGATTTGATCGATTGTTAACCAGTAATGTTTCGATCACGATTAATTAATCAAACTTCGTCTTCTCCCTTTACGTCATGACTCAGTTGCCAATTTCATTCCTTATACATAAACTCGTTTCATGGCATCCTTTCATTTTGCATGTTTTCCATTCTAACCCTTCCCTTGTTCCCGCATTCAATTAACGATTGCTCGGGAAAGCGTCACGTTTTTAAGCGTTATTGTTCGTCACTATAATAAAACGCAATTATAGATATTTTTCACTGTAAAAGAAATTCTTTTATAATACATAATTCATTTAAAGACAATCTAAAATCAGCTTTATTTGCTACCTTTACAATTCTATCTATGTTTACAACTGTCAAAAAATGCAAAGATATCATCTATAATCTATATCTTGCATTCACTGAAGTTAAGAGCTCCCTTCGGAGGAAAAGTGGGCACAGGCGGCGGCCAGAGAAAAAAGGAAAAACGGTGCCCGAAATAAAAAAACGACACATTACCTTGTCATGCGTCAAAAACTCAGCAGTTCACTAAAGAAACAGCTTGTAAGTGAATTTGACTACATTGTTCACCGATCTTTTCGTCGTACAAATTGTAAAAATTTCCTGACAAACATTGGTAAAAAACATCGTCATCACCAAGGGCCAAATTGCCTTCTGATGTGATAGACCAACCAGCCGCATAGATGGCACCTGCTTGTGGAGTTGGACCATCGAATTGGAATTGCCTGTTTGCAACGATAGAACCAATTCTACCTTTATTATCAGTCAAAACTCCTCCTTTCAAAGTTACTTCTAAGGTACCGTCGTTGTTACAAGAACTATTCTCTAAAGACACAGCAGTGGTAGCCTTGCATGTAGAGGCAGACGTAGAGGTCGCTGCCGAAGTAATCGCGGATGATGGGGCTAAAGTAGAAGTAGGGCTTTTGCTGGAAGAATTAGCGGAGTCGACAACATTAGTTGCAATAGTACCCTTTACCACTGTAATGACGGAAGTTCTAGTTAAAGTGGTTGTGATTTCGGTACCGTCACTGGCCAAGGTAGGTCCAGCTGTGGCCTGAATTTGACCGTCGTTGATTTGAGATATAACACCTCTCTTAACATTGGCGGAAGCAGTTGCAATTGTTTGAACAGCGATACCGAAGGTAGAAGTAAATTCTGTAGCTGCGCATGAGACGGTAGCAGAAGGAGTTAAAGTGGACCATGGTTCGCCTGGTGTGTAACCATGAGCAGAAACCGCAGTTAATGAAGCTGCTGTCAAGGCAATGCGTTTAAGCTGCATATTTTTTCAAAGATAAGACAACTTTTGTTGGTTGAACCGTACTGTATTTTAATTTTTGTAAAGGAAATCTGTTTACAAAGGAAAAGAAAAAGACCCTTTGTGGAAAAAAAAGGTATTAGTAAGACAAGAAAGAAGGGAAGCAGAGTATGACATTTTTAGACGCATGGTCACTCTATATATGAATATATTGATTACTTCGCTCATCAAGCGGAACAACACAAGTGGAAGCGATCAAAACATCCATCGTTTCTGTTGGGCATTTTGGTGCACCGTTTAAATTCGCGTTAGTTAGATAAAAACAAAACAACGCGAATCGGGTGTTGACAAATTAGGTAATTTACAAGATCCGAAGTAAATTCTGCTGTAGGGATGTTTCATAGGCGTACCGCTTTCGTCACCGTGCGCTTTCTTATTTTTTAAACCTGCATGCGAAATTTTTCCGCAGAAGGTGCCCGAAACGGAAATCCTTCTTGCGTTTAAAGGCACAGGAAGAAACGAAGTGACCGGAAGCAGACATAAGCTCACAGCAGGAACTCCTTTATGCTGAGTTAGAGATACGAGGTTGCTAGATCCAAGAGATAGTTGGCTATATGTTTTGCTAAGAGTTACTCTTATACGAATAAAAACAACCTTTTTAAGGTTAACCGACCCTAATTTAGTTACAGAAATGTCCCTGTTTTAATGGATGCTTAAATTCATGTAGATGTCATTCAATGCATATCTAGGTGTGAGAATGGCGCCCATTAATCTTGATTAAAAAATCTATTTTGTTGAATCCTGAAGAAACAAAAAGGTAAAGAAAGGCATACGTGTCATATTATATTTGTGAAATGCTTAATTACTTATGAAAGATTAATATCTAAATGTATAGGTGTAAAAAGTAGTGCGCGTCCTTTCTTTGTCTGTTAAAAGATGCCTTCTCATTTTCTTTGACCAAAAAAAAAAATGCGATTATGTGGAATGAAGTGTTGCCAAAGTACTGTTGCTTATGTCTTCCAGATGAGGCTTCTTTCCATTCGACAATGTGCGTGTGTCTGTCTCACTAGGGCTCATCCATTTTTCAACAAAATCGCTAATATCCTCGACTTCACAGCTCCTAGAGGATTCATTGATATCATTGTAGATTTTTTGTAACTGTAAGAAGTCCGTCATGAAATACACCCTTCCGCTGCAAATATCAGAAAAGATTGAATCGGAGTATGGTTCCACTATCTGGCTCGACCCTGTTAAGCGTGGGTTTAATAAGCTTTTTAATATTGATAATAATGTTGGGCTCGATCTTTGTGGAGTGTCCACGGTGAAGAGTCGATGTTCTGGAATATTATTTTTGATTGTTGTGAATATCTCAATTAATTTAGTAGGAATATAAACTTCTTTATCAGGAACTATATTTGATTGTTCACTGAACATTTGATCTAACGCAAGTTTGCACGAATAGTCAATATCACTATCAAATGTTTTATTATTTTGTCCATTCTCATCCACATCTACAAAGCATTGCTCCCATGCGTTATGGTATGAAGAGTATCTGACTAAATCGTGGGTCGTGTATTTAATAACATCGTTGAGCATTAGAATATTAACGGGGTCCTCTATGAGAAACTTTTCTTTCAATAAAGTCGGAGATACCGGATAATCTTGAACTAAGCTTACTGCTCCAGGTATTCCATCTAAGACCTTTAATGGTACATTGTCACATTTGTATAAAGGAATCATAAAGTACTTTATCCTCTGAAACATGTTTTCAGACAATGTCGATTTTAGATATGTCATTAAACTTTTGCATATTTGAATCCCTTGAGGTAAATCCGTGTAAATATTGACGATGTTGAGGTCATAATACGGGTAGTCGTTCAATTTGTAGTTGACAAGTAGCCATTTTGCGAGGCACTCGCTGAATACTGGATCATAATTGATAATGTTGTCAAATAAAATGGGATCTATGGATCCCGTAGACGCTTGTTTTCTTTGTGTAAAGAAGTTTTCTCTTTTCATTATATTTGGGAAATTTTGCCATTCTATGTAATCCCTTAAAGGAATTCTGCCGGTTTTCCCTTTCCCTATTCCATTTGTAGAAACCAATTGCTCGAAAGTAAGTAGTGGGTAGTCGCATTTCAGACGAGTCTGAATTTTAAGGGGAAAGAATCTTTTCATCATTTGGCCTTACCAATACTTTTCAGATAGTCCTCTCTTTTGTTGAAAAAAAGACTGATAAATCATTTATGTCAAAGGTTGGAAAGGTGGCTTAACTAACATTAGCTGTGTCTTGTTCTGGATCAATGCGAATCGACCTGATGGTGTCTTCCACTTTTCCGGATTCCTTGATGTTCCCGCATTTCGGGAGGGCCTATAATACTACCGAGAATATTTTTTTTAAATCCTTTAGAAAAGAATAGATATTGGTAGGTTTAAGATTACAAGCAATCTTTTATACAGATTTATATTATATTTTTAACGTTTACATGAAACTAGCGTGGTATTCATTATAAAAATCTACCATCCAGTCCAAATTCTAATTCTTTTTCTAAATCAAAGAAAAAAATACTGTCATTGTCATTGGTATCCTGGCTTACACTCTCATTACCATTTGTATTATGTTCGGGAGGAGATGATGACACAATCAAACATTCCGTTTTATTTGGCCCGCTGTGTGACCTCAACGCGTCCTTATGTTCCTGGGTGGTATTGCATTCGAGCGTGTTTGCACCTTGAGACGAACCTGAGTTTGCCTTTACATGGCTTTCAAACGGCTGAGTTGTAGTCAATGATGGTAGTTGACTCACAAGAGAGGCATCGGAGTTAGGGCTGCCTAATTTTTTTATTGAGGGATGGACATCAGCAACCTCTTGGAGAATGGGGTCTTCTGATGACGAAGATGATGATGAAAAGTCTCCACCAATGGGATGTTTCCTAACAACTTGTCTAAAGTCAAACACTTCCTTTATGACTTGGCTTTGTAGTTCCTCTATACTATCGATATGTTCGAACTCAAAGTCAAACTTTATTTCGCATGAAGATTCATCGTCTATATCGTGCCATATGGACAAATATGGATGCTCTAATGCCTCACTTACTGTTACTCGTCGTTCCGGATCAAACTCCAGCATTTTCCGTAATAGGTCTAATCCTTCTGAACTAGCTCTCGGCAATAGACTCTCAAAAGGTGTCCTTGGTATATTACCGAACTGGAAGATGTAATTCTGAACCTTCTGAGAACTGATTCCTTGTAATGTTTCCTTTGATGGAGTTCCGAGTATTTGGAGGATATGATTCAGTTGATCTACATAATCTTTGCCATCAAAGATAGGTTTTCCGCCCAGCAATTCCGCCAAAATACACCCTGTTGACCAAACATCGATAGCTTTCGTATATCCTTGATAACTCAACATGATTTCCGGCGCTCTATACCATCTTGTTGCTACAAACTCTGTAAGAAAGTGATTGTTTTCTTCATAGTTTTCTGAATAACCTCGTGACAGACCAAAATTGCAAATCTTTAATTGGCAATCACTATTGACAAGTAGGTTTTTTGGCTTCAAGTCGCGGTGTAAAACGTCAGCAGAATGTATGTATTTCAATGCACAAAGTATCTGGTATATGAAGCTTTGACAGTGTGTATTTTCTAAGCATTGTCCGGATCTTATCACTTGAGAAAGGTCACATTCCATTAGTTCTTCATACAAGTACACGCCGTTTAATACTCCGTCTGGATAAAAAACTATATCAGTATCAAAAAGCCAGATTATATTAGGGTGGCCTCTAAAATGTCTCAATAATTTTAGTTCACGAAGGGTTCTCTTGCAGGATAGTTTACTCACAAAAGCATTAGGGATTTTCTTGATAGCGATTGTGCTTTCTTCGTTCTTCTCTGTATAAGTCGAAGAACAAATAAGGCCGTTGGAGCCCCGGCCAATTTCATCTACGAGTCGAAAGTGCTTATTCAGGATATATTCCTGGCCAAAGGCACGAAAAACACATCTATCGGAATCAGTCGCCATTTAGTTGCGAGTTTTCTCTCTGTGTCAAAATCTTTGAATTTTATTTCAGATTGACTGTAACTCGCCTTCCCTGATCTATCCGTTTTCGCAAGGTTCTAAAATCCCAGGTGGGAATTGGTCGTTAGACAGAAAAAAAGTATTTTCTCTGTGTTAACATTCTAGGATTATTTTCTCCTTTTATCCATCATAACTAAGCACCTGTGTGAAAAGAACGTCGTCTTCAAGGACTAAAAAAGATTCAATGCGCTCTATCACTGCTTCGAGAGCTGTGCTTTCATGTTCTTTTCACTGAAATTACGAAGGCTTACCAATTTCTTACAGTGCCTCCTGCATGGATCGATCGCGGCATACTATTTTTAACTTGAACGGGCCTACGCGGGTTTCTTAGGCGTTGCAAAATAATTACTTTGCTGCGTTCAAGACCACAATTAACTGAAAGGGTGAAGTGATTAAAACGCTTTAGTGATGGTGACAAATAGTCTTCTCGAAAAAATGCTTCTATTTTGGTACTCCCCCGTTGAGACCAATGACGTCTTGCAGTTTAAAAATAAACTATCGCGTCCATTTTAGACTTTTTTTGTCTTTAATGGGAACTAACTGGAAACAAAGGGAAAGAATCCTTTCAGATTTTTAGGCAAGTATGCAAACACTTTCGACCGCAGTCGTTTCCTTAGTTTTGTAAAGCTTTTCTTTTTAGTTTTCTTTATACATAAAAGGATAGCCGCCAAACTAAAGCACTTTTTGTTACCATGCCAATTCGAGAATTTGGATAATCGTTTCGCCACAATAAAGACTCATGTAACAGTTGCGAATTGGTTGAGAATTCATGCTAATGAGCGGCGTACAAACGCTGTCAGGAACAAAGTGTGAATGCAGAGTACTTCAAAAAAAAATAAGCACTGAAGCGTATTCTACAACGACACGATTAGAGACTTTTATAGAACTGAATTTCAGCTGCTTGGAAAATGGCACATGCAATTTCTATTGAAACAGTAGTTGCAAAGGTGTAGCAGGCTTCAATTGAACGTGAAAATACCGGTAATGAACTTAGCAGACTATATTGCAATTATAAGAAGTTTTTGGTGGGAAACAGAGGATCATATATTAACCAACATATTCCAGATGTATGGAAAGCACGGGTACTTTAAGTATATCACATGCTTTAAGTAACCTCGTAGTAAGGCTTGACTGCGATATTTTTTTAATTATTTCCATACGTTTGTTTAGTTTGGAATAGAATAGAATAATAAGGGACTAATGAAGCACGAAACATGGGATTGCTTTAAAAGAGATTGACTCGTAGGTTAAAGGTAAATTTCCCTCTGCATGAGGCCATGTTTAATGGGCGATGTTAGGGCATATACCCCGCAGGCCAATGGAATCAGCAGCTTCCAGTCGAATTCAGTTTTGGCATCCACTCACTTCTATCATATGTGTTCTTGTGTACGAGCAAATATTATATGTTACTTTTACTGTGCTGAGATTGAGCCTAGACTACATTCTTTTTTCCGATAAAACGACATAAGACTGGCATTGTCAGCTTCTTCTATAATCTGATAGCGACTAGAGGTTGCGATTAATTTTATTCCATTAATTCCAGAAATGTGCTCTAGGATGGCACATGGATGCCCACATCGTATCTCAATCGGGGTACGTGTCTATTCGTATCGGAGCTTGGACTTCAAAGACAGCAATCTTCAAAAACAAAATGTTTATAGTTCGACCCTTGAAAGGAGTCAATTGCGGCTACATTAGCATTCATTGAAATTTTTGCGAATTTTGTCTTTCTGAGGTAGTATGTACTGTATCAAAGTGTTTCAAAAGGTTATAAGGTGTCATTTGACTGAGCCTCGTTGTTTTTAGCCTCCACCATCTTCAGTAGAAATTGTTGTGCGGATGATAGGGGGCATCTGGTACTCTTCCAGGCAAATAAATTCTGGATCAGAAATGTATGTTTTCCCAATAGCAGTTTACTTCAACCTTCTTTACTTCTCTGTACATGATCACCATCATCAATGTTTTTTGCACGAGTCTGCGCTCATGACTTGTTATCATCAACTTTTCCTATAGATAATATTCTTATTTCATGTTCTTCGTTTGAATATCAAACCATATGGTAGTGTTTGTTCCTCGTCCACTTCCTTTATTATATTCTAGTTAGTTCTTTTCCGAAGAAGAATGTGTAGGGTTGAAACTCTCAATAGGAGGTGCATAACAGATATTAAACGATGGAGAGGGACTTTTGAAGCATGTTGAGGGAGACAAAGCTTTGATAAATACCCTTATGTAACCTTGGAATAGGTGCTAATCTCGCTCGTAATGTAGGTTGGTTCTCTAGCTCATTGTTGTTTAGGACTATCGCGTTAAAGCAAACAAAAATAATACTATGAGGTCACTAAATAAAGTGTAATCGTATGAAATAGTATATTATAATAAAAAAATAATTTTTTGGCCGCAATCTATGGTATAGTCTTTCAAAATAATAGGATAAATCCCGGATGAAACATCTCTATGCAAGCAAGGGTATTGGGCTTAGTTACAATAGTTTATATACGTTATAAGAGTATAGTTTCAAATTTCAAGAAAGTTTCATTTCAAACTTTGAGTAATCTGTCTTGCTTAAGGTGATCCAACATGCTTTACAGAATTTGCAGGGGAAAAAAAGATGTCTGCCATGATCAGTTTATTGATTTGGAATGTTTACATTCCTCTTTTGCTCCAGAATACCCGATTTTCTTTTTGTCAATATTTTCAGAAAGCTGAGTTTTGACAACAAATTGTAAAGAAAATTGAAGACAGCATTTTCGTTTCAAACGATGAAATATAAGCAATCAAGAAGTGTACAAATGAATCGAAAGGAATAGCGGTAGTGCCAGGGAGATCACAGAGAAGATGGACTCCTTTTAGCATCAAAAGAATAATTAACGAATCATGGGTAAGAGAAAGAAGTCAACAAGAAAGCCAAGCAAGAGGCTAGTCCAAAAGCTGGATACGAAATTCAACTGTTTGTTTTGTAACCACGAAAAATCTGTATCATGCACTCTAGATAAAAAAAACAGTATAGGAACTCTTTCATGCAAGATTTGTGGTCAGTCTTTCCAAACGCGTATAAATTCGCTATCGCAACCGGTGGATGTATATAGTGATTGGTTTGATGCTGTAGAAGAAGTCAATTCTGGGCGCGGAAGCGACACGGATGATGGTGATGAGGACTCCAATAGTGATTATGAAAGTGATTCAGATCAAGAGGGCATAAGCACGAAAGTTCGTGGCGAAGTCGATTCTGATGAGGAGGAAGTAGACTCGGACGAGGAGAGAATAGGGCAAGTTAAAAGAGGTAGAGGCGCATTGGTAGATAGCGATGATGAATAAAACCAATTTGGAACAATTATCTACACACATCCTATATATTTCCTATGTAAAGTAATTCATAGACCATGTTATATCCTGTTACATCAACATGTTGTCCCTTCATCGTCATCACTGTCAAATATGGATTTTGGTGGGAGAGCTGTCTTAACATGATCCACTAATCGCTTATTTCCGCAATCTTCATTTGTGGGACACCTGTTAATCGTGATAGCGCCCACTTTTGATTTCAACAACGTGAAAGTACCGTTACTGTCTTCATCTGGGTTGTTTGGCAACAGGTGGCCCGCTTTCATTCGCTGCTGCTGCTGCTGCTGTATATGACTCTGAACGTGTCTCTGTGGTGCATCTTCACACTTGCTAAAGTCAAATTCAGGCGGTGGTGACGCTGGAGGTGAAATCAGAAACATTTTTTCGCTCTCTGGTACCTTCAAGTATTCTTTGGCTAAATTGTTATATCCATCTTGTAAAGAGTAACTAAAGTTGAGCTTCTCCACCTCCGAAGCATGAGATGCAGCCATAACATGTTGAGATAAGTCATGACTGGGGCAGATTAACAGTATTCTTTTGAATCTTTTTAAAACGATCAACTGTAGCGGTTCATCTTCGTTGATTTGGAACTTCGTTAAAATATACTTAGATAACCAACCCTGGATTCGTTCCACATTGTCATTATCAACAACATCACACCTACCTGAGGTTATGATCACTGTGTCCGTTACAACCTTGCTCATCAGCGCTTCTGTTTTTGATATCTGTTTATTTCTTGTTTTTATTTTACCTTTTTTCATAAAACTAATAGATACTTCTTTGAAGGAAGGCATTTCTTATATAGAGGTCATTGAGCGAAAAGGGTCTTCTAAATAAGCCACTCGATAGTTACTCTGGGTATACAGTAGGGTCAAACAGCAAGATAACATAATCCAAAACCTTGAATTTCTTGCTGGACTGGCTTGTAGGCGTTACAACTCCAAATCTCCTTCCTTATTCGTAAACGAGGCTGGGAATACATAACAAGAGCCTCTTTTTACTTTTGGTGGTCATAGAAGCTGCGCCTGATTCTAGTAGTATAGCAAATAATCCATTAATCTTAGTGATGAGTCCGATCCAGAGTATACTTGAATGAATGTGAATAAATAAAATCAGTTTAATTCGTCCGCGTTGTAAATTGGGAAATCATACAAACCTTACAACAAGAAGCAAGAAGGAAGCCAATAACTTTGATTAAGAAAAGACAATAGCCAAACACACAACTGGATAGTATGCTAACCACTCAGTGGCTGTTATTGAGAAGTACAGCAAGGGGTGCCTCTCTTGTTAGCAAGATCCGTCCTTGTTTTAAACCTATTATTGCGTACTCGAGAAAACTGTATAGCTCAACCTCGTCACAAGCCAATGCCATTAGGTCGCTGAGCATGAGTGAACCCTGTAAGGAGAATAAACTTACAAATTCAAAACTTGTAAATATCTACAGTAAACGTTCACTGTTCACAGAAACTGGTCATGCTTGTGCGAAATGCCAAAAAACGTCACAATTACTAAAGTATGTTTACACAAACGCTTGACAAAGAAACAAGAAAAGAGAATACGCCCCACATAAAGCAACCGATTGTTTTGAAAATGAAACTGCTAGAACATCTCAGCACGTTACTAATATCGTTTACTATCCTTCAACTAGTGCTTACAAAGTGAGTACTCTCATCATTGTTACCCTCATGTTCTTATCTTTTGCAGCAGAGAAAAGGGATTAACCCAACTGGTTGGTTTTGACACAGTTCTGGTTATAATGGCTTAGCTAATATTTTAATTGAATTACGATATCCTCCTTTCTTTTTCGTTTGCTTGTTCTCTGACCACTCTTCAAGTTTTACTAACTAACTTTTTTTACCTACTGTACCCAAAAGTACAAAGAACGTTCTAATATGACCAGCAACACCCCAAAACGTGAAATTCTTCCAGATAATGTCGCCCCTTTACACTACGATTTAACCGTAGAACCTGATTTTAAAACGTTCAAGTTTGAAGGCTCTGTTAAAATAGAACTAAAAATCAACAATTCTGCCATTGACACAGTAAGATTGAACACTATCGATATTGACATCCATTCTGCCAAAATTGGCGATGTCACTGCTTCTAAGATTAGTACTGACGAAGAACAACAAGTCGCAGACTTTGTATTTCCTGAAGGGACCTTGTCCTCATTTAAAGATAACGCAATTTTAGAAGTAAAGTTTACAGGTATCTTGAATGATAATATGGCTGGCTTTTATAGAGCCAAGTATGAAGACAAATTGACTGGCGAAACGAAATATATGGCTACTACTCAGATGGAACCAACAGATGCTAGAAGAGCTTTTCCATGTTTCGATGAGCCTAACCTAAAAGCTTCGTTTGCTATCACTTTAGTCTCCGACCCATCCTTAACTCACTTGTCCAACATGGATGTCAAAAACGAATATGTCAAGAACGGAAAAAAATTCACTTTGTTTAACACAACCCCAAAAATGTCAACTTATCTCGTTGCTTTTATAGTTGCCGAATTGAAATATGTCGAATCTAAAAACTTCCGTATCCCTGTTCGAGTTTACGCTACACCAGGTAATGAAAAGCATGGACAGTTTGCCGCTGACTTGACTGCAAAAACTTTGGCATTTTTTGAAAAAACTTTTGGTATTCAATATCCTTTACCGAAAATGGACAATGTTGCCGTTCATGAATTTTCAGCAGGTGCTATGGAAAATTGGGGATTAGTCACATACAGAGTGGTTGATCTACTATTAGACAAGGACAATTCTACGTTGGATCGAATTCAAAGAGTTGCCGAAGTCGTTCAACATGAATTGGCCCATCAATGGTTTGGTAACCTGGTTACCATGGACTGGTGGGAAGGTTTGTGGTTAAACGAAGGTTTCGCTACTTGGATGTCATGGTATTCATGTAATGCATTTCAACCAGAATGGAAAGTCTGGGAACAATATGTTACTGATACCTTACAACATGCTTTGGCCCTCGACTCTTTGAGATCTTCTCATCCAATCGAAGTACCTGTAAGAAAAGCTGACGAGATTAACCAAATATTTGACGCTATTTCTTACTCAAAAGGTGCTTCTTTATTGAGAATGACTTCAAAATGGTTAGGTGAAGAAACTTTCATCAAAGGTGTTTCCCAATACTTGAATAAATTTAAGTACGGTAACGCGAAGACTGAAGACTTATGGGATGCCTTAGCAGATGCTTCTGGTAAGGACGTCCGTTCTGTGATGAACATTTGGACTAAAAAGGTTGGATTTCCTGTCATCTCAGTAAGTGAAGACGGTAATGGTAAGATAACGTTCCGTCAAAACCGTTACTTGAGTACCGCCGACGTCAAAGCCGACGAAGATGAAACAATCTACCCTGTGTTTTTGGCTTTGAAAACCAAAGATGGTGTCGATGGATCTGCTGTATTAAATGAGAGGAGCAAGACTATTGAATTAAAGGACCAAGAATTTTTCAAAGTCAATAGCGAACAATCCGGTATTTATATCACATCCTATAGTGATGAAAGATGGGCAAAGCTGGGAAAACAGGCTGATTTATTGTCTGTTGAAGACCGTGTCGGTTTGGTTGCTGATGTTAAGACCCTATCTGCCTCTGGTTACACCTCGACTACCAACTTCATGAATTTAGTCTCCAAATGGAATAACGAAAAATCATTTGTCGTTTGGGAGCAGATAATCAACAGTATTTCTTCATTAAAGTCCACTTGGTTGTTCGAACCAGAGGAGACCCAAAATGCTCTTAATAACTTCACGAAACAACTGATAAGCGGCATGACACAAAACTTGGGTTGGAAATTCGAATCCTCTGATTCATTCTCCACTCAACGTTTGAAAGTGACCATGTTCGGTGCTGCCTGTGCTGCCAGAGATCAGCATGTCGAAAAAGCTGCTCTGCAAATGTTTACTGACTATTGCAATGGTGACAAAGACGCCATCCCAGCATTAATCAAGCCAATTGTATTCAACACAGCCGCAAGAATTGGTGGCGTTGAAAACTACGAAAAAGTCTATAAAATCTACTTAAATCCCACCTCTAATGACGAAAAATTAGCTGCATTGAGAACTTTAGGTAGATTCAAAGAATCTGAGTTATTGGAAAGAACTTTAGGCTATCTGTTTGACGGCACTGTCTTAAACCAAGATATCTATATCCCAATGCAAGGCATGAGAGCTCACCGTGAGGGTGTCGAGGCTTTATGGAGTTGGATACAGAAGAACTGGGATGAAATTGCCAAGAGATTACCTCCTGGTCTATCAATGTTGGGTTCTGTCGTCACCTTAGGTACTTCCGGCTTTACTTCACTGCAAAAAATAGATGAAATCAAGAAGTTTTTTGCTACTAAATCTACTAAGGGCTTCGATCAAAGTCTGGCCCAAACATTGGACACCATTACCTCAAAGGCCCAATGGGTTAACAGAGACCGTGATGTGGTCAACAAGTACTTGAAGGATAATAGATACTTTTAGAGCAGCTATGGTTTTTTCATATTTGTGTATCTCTATAAGTAGTTCACCTTTTCAATAAAAGCAATGCTTCATTTAACCTCGATTATTGATGAAGGTCCTGAAGGGATCGCGGTAACTTCCATGAGTTAAGTACTATAAGCGAATGCTATAATATTAAGCCTTTTCAAAATTTGTTGCTATTTCATTTCAACCCATACCTCTAAAATAAATCTGTACATAACACCAAAAATGATTTTGAAAACTCTGCGGAGTTTTCGATAAGGCGGGCAGGGGTTTTTAAAAATCGGTTCTTTAGAAATTGAAAAGAAATCAGTCTGTGGTAGCTAACTATGTATAAGCTGAATAGAATTTTAATAACAGTACAACCCTTCATATTTTATTATCGAAAAAAGCAAACATAAACATCCAAAATGGTATGTTAGCCCTAAAATGATTACAGAAGATTCCGAGCGACATAATAATAGAATATAGTGGAGAAGTTCAACTAATAAAAGAGTCGATGCGCTCGAAAATTGCCACTGGAAGTGCGACTAAAACTATGAGAGAAGGCAAACTAAGCATTCAGAATTTGTCATCGGGTGGCCAATTTATATACAACTATATGTTTGGAACCACCGAAGGGCTGCCTCAAACGTTTAAATTGCCGTATATTTTGCTAAAGTAAAAAACATTCAGATATAATAATTTCAGCGTCCATTTTATTTTCCAGGAAATTAAGACTATTGTTATTTTTCAAGTCGTTCGTAATCGATTACGTGATATATCATCAAGAAGAAAAAAATAAGTTTACTAACAATTAAATTAATCTCACTTTTTAATTTACAACAGGTTTTAGTTCAAGATTTATTACATCCAACTCCTGCCTCTGAAGCAAGAAAGCACAAATTAAAGACTCTGGTCCAAAGCCCAAGATCCTACTTTTTGGACGTTAAATGTCCAGGTTGTTTGAACATCACTACGGTTTTCTCTCACGCCCAAACCGCGGTCACTTGTGAATCCTGCTCAACAGTCTTGTGCACACCAACCGGTGGTAAGGCTAAGCTTTCTGAAGGTACATCTTTCAGAAGAAAGTAATCTTTTACTAGCCAGATCAAAACACAATCCACTTCAAAAGAAAAATGTTAATAAAGTGATTCAATTATGGAACCGGCAGGGTAGGTTTTATCATATATAATATACACTCAGTTGTCACCTTTATTAATTTTTTTTTTAACTGCAACAAACTGTACTATATATATCATATTCACGTATGTACAATATTAAAGTATTGAATATATTTATATTATATCTTTATTTTAATCATCTGTTTTTCTCATTTTTTATTTACATGCTGTGAGAAATAGTGACCGTGAACGTTTGACATTTCTTTCATTACTTCAATGTTTGACAGCTTGTTATTGCCAAATTGAAGAGAGTCTTCAAGGTCATTATAGGATTCAATAATCTCTCTTGATTTTTGACGTTCTTCCTTCTTGAGTTGCTTGATTCTTTCCTTTTCTAATTTTTTAAACTTTTTTACATTCAAATCTCCCAACCCTTTAATTTGTGTCTTGGCCCCTAAAGTCCATAAATCACCTTTCTTGGTCTTTCTTGCGTCATGATAAGCTTGTTTGGAAAATGACCTCGAAACCGTCCATTTTTCAAGTTCCCCCGATGGTGCACATAGGTCCATCATGACATGACCTTTACGCTTGACGGGGTCATTTATAATGCGCGGCCAAGTATCCTGTGTGTCGTCACCTGATGATCCAACATCGTATTTGACATTGCCACTTTCATTCCGTAATTTCTCAATTTCCTTCAAAGATTTCTCATCTTTATGCGATCTCTGGAGAATCAAGTAGGAGTAATTTAGAATCTCATAATCACGACCATTTCTCCTTCCAGTGCCTTTTAATCTAGAGGCATCTCCTTGAGAATTATCCCATGACGTGGCCAGAAGTTTGCCCTTTTTTAACTCTATACTAAACTTAGGTCTTTTAATGCTCTTCTGAAAATTACAGAACTTTAAATCTTTACCTTCTTTATGCGTGTAAAAGTTTGGGTTCCCTACTTGCAGAGGACATTTCCTCTGATGAGGGCAAGGAGCAATGACCTTTAAAAAATAATCACTCGGTATGTTCATTGACCCTACGTCATTTTTGTTTTTATTCGACATTCCCCTCAACCAAGGCCTGGGAATCTTACCAAATTCTTCTGGGAAATTTTCAGGTCTAAGCATAACTTGTCTTGCTCTAGCTATAACTTCGAATCCCATCGGATTGCCTCGTTCAACAATAACGATATGGCCCCCAGGTGCCAACATGTTTAAATAATGCTCAATATTTTCGTCTACCTGAATTGGAAACTGGTTCTTGTCATGAAGAAGTTGGTGCGTTAAAATTACGAGATCATATTCTTTCGACCCGGGAATTGAAGATCGTAAATTGGTCATCACATTAATTTTTTTAGTCATTACTTCTCCGACAAGCTCATCTTCTTGAGGGATCTCATCGCCTTGCTTATTAATCCCCCCCCCTTCCTCTACAGTTGATTCCATTTCGGTAGGATCAACAACTTCATTGATTTGTCTGCTTAAAATAATTTTGGCTCTTTTTTGCATTTCAGCACTACCCAATATAACTGCATCTTTTACATCCGGTCTGTAGCTTTCACCTAAAACATCGTTCAGTGCAACTATACCAGTAGCGGGACCAAACCCGACATCCAGAACCCTCTGAGGCTTGAAGTTCTCAGCGCCTACTCTTTTTTGTAATTCCTTTAAACTTTGGAATACAGAGCCATAATTTTGTAGAAATATAGACGCTATATGAGCATCAACCTCCATTTTTGTTTTGCAAGGGCGATGCAATGAATTCGGCTCCTGGAGCTCACTGTAGTAATTTGTTGCAACTCTTCTCACGTTATTGGGAATATGTACGGACATAATATTATTATTGATTGCTTTGCTCACATCGGGATTCAAGTCTAGCTGATCACGATACGATTGGCCCTGGAGAGTTTTAAACGATAACCTGGCTTCTTTTGAGTTACCTCCTTGAGTCAAATTACCGGCTTCGTCTCTGTACGGTGAAAGGACATTTATATCTTTAATATTAGTGTCTATAAGATCCGTCAAATTCGAACTCTGCAAACTTGCGTTCGTAAGGGTTGAATTATATCGAATGTTTCGTAGTGAAAAATTCAAGCATCTTCTTAGCATCCTCCTTATAAACTAAAACTACTTGGTATATTTTCAATCATTCTAAAACTACTTCGACAAGATGATCTTCTTAATTTTTCTATCTCTAGATTTTTGTAGCAGCGGAAAAAAGAAGAAGCATGGAAAACATTTATCATAGATAATTCAAGAAAAAAAAAAATAGTATAGTTAAGCTACGAGCGTGGTACTGATCAAATAGCTATAATAGTATCGGTTACTATCCATACAGGCAAAATACTGAGAATAGGAGCAGAATGCTAAGTAATTCGCTAGTGATTGCCTGTTTATTGGTGATAATAACTACCATAGCATTTATCACAGTGCAAAAGACATCATCATCAAAGACTGGGATTAAACAAAAGAGTTATCAGCCATCTATTGTTATTGCAGGTCCTCAAAATACAGGCAAGACTAGCTTTCTTACGCTACTAACCACAGATTCCGTGAGACCAACCGTCGTGTCCCAGGAACCGTTATTAGCGGCGAATTACAATAATTCTAGAACTAGTTTGGTGGATTTCCCAGGCCATGTAAAATTACGCTATAAGCTCTCTGAATACTTGAAAACAAGAGCTGCATCTATCAAGGGGCTTATATTCATGGTGGATTCCACAATCGATCCTAAGAAATTAACTACAACCGCTGAGTTCTTGGTAGACATATTATTGATCACTGAATCTAGCTGTGAGAATGGTGTGGATATTTTGATCGCATGCAACAAAAGCGAATCATTTACTGCAAGACCATCATCAAAGATTAACGATGCTTTAGAAAACGAAATTCAAAAGATCATTGAAAGGAGAAAAAAATCGTTAAACGAAGTCAAAAGAAAGGTCAACGAAGACGAGGATACCGAGAATTCATTAGATGCTTTACAATCTGCTAATGGGTTTAAATTTGCAAATATGGAAGGGTCTGTCGTTACCATCGAGGGTAGTGTCAGTAAGAATAATATTTCCAAATGGCAAAAATGGATAGACGAAAAACTTTAGTATGACTTCGCTTAATAAGTTAATTATAAATAAATAGTTAAAAGTAAATTCAGTCATGCATAAGTTGTACTTTCATTGAATATATGAACATGAACATAAGTATAAGTTTAGAAAATAATTGACATTGTCAACTTAATTAAAAAAAATAGCTCACGATGGGGGTCGAACCCATAATCTTCTGATTAGAAGTCAGACGCGTTGCCATTACGCCACGCAAGCTTATAATTATGAAAAGTTGATAACATTAAGACAATCCAATGCCTAAGAATATGTCACGGGGTTCACCATTAACTCAAGACCTACAAACTAAATGAATTAGACAATAGCCGCTAACAACTTTTCATATGGTGGGTGTGGTCACCTCAGTGTGGGCATCAATTCGAATATCAAGTCAATTTTTCTAGCCACAACTAAGCGGAGGTGTTAATAGGTATGTAAATACATTCGTATATTGTCAGTTGATAAGTCGACACCTCACTATCAGGATTGCTGAGCTCACTTGTAATCTGGGAAGGTCGGTGGAGTGAGGTTACTTTAGACTCCCCAACAGGGATCCGTCACCTAGGTTATCGGGTACACAGAGGACAAACAGACCTTCTATTGTCAAATGATGAACATGGACCTTCGCATTATCGTAAAAATACGGTAGCATTTTCGAAGACTACCTTTGTCAAGAAGATAATCATAGTTTTATCATCTTTATTGACGAAGGGGGAAGCGTTGCCTCATCATAAACATAGTACAATAATCGGTCTCTCAATATAATCCGAAGAAAACATGGAAACAATAATGAAATTGTTAAGGCACCGCCTAGGATTATTTGGGTAAAAAAAGAACAACTCTGCAATTGTGTCAAACAAACGTTACTTCGACTATGTATAGGTACTTATAATAAAATAATAAACTATATATAGGTCTATATCATTGATATATGTAGTAAGAAAAATAAAGAAGAGAAAAAAGAAATCATCAAATCATTCATTCTTCAGACTTATTTCTTACCTTGGTTGGCAACGGCAGCGGCACCAGCAGCGGCAGCTTCTGGGTCCAAGTAGTAAGATGGCTTAGATGGCTTCAAGTTTTCGTCCAATTCGAAAACCAATGGAATACCAGTTGGGATGTTCAACTTAGCAATGTCGGCATCAGAGATACCTTCCAAGTGCTTAACTAAACCTCTCAAGGAGTTACCGTGAGCAGCAACCATGACGGTCTTACCGCTCAATAAGTCCTTGGCGATGACATCTTGCCAGTATGGCAACATTCTGTCAATGACCAAAGCCAAAGATTCGGTTTCTGGCAAGACATTTGGGTCAACCAAGCTGTATCTTTCATCACCCTTTTGGGAGTATGGAGAAGAAGCTTCGATTGGTGGAGGTGGGACATCGAAAGATCTTCTGTAGGTGTTGAACTTTTCTTCACCGTACTTTTCCAAAGTAGCGGCCTTGTCCTTACCTTGCAAAGCACCGTAATGTCTTTCGTTCAATCTCCAAGATCTCTTGACTGGGATCCATAATCTGTCAGCCTTTTCCAAAGCAATGTTAGCAGTTTGGATAGCTCTAGACAATTGAGAAGTGTATAAGATATCTGGGTGGACGTTCTTTTCCTTCAACAATTCACCGGCTCTAGCGGCTTCTTGTTGACCCTTGGCAGATAACTTAACATCAACCCAACCGGTGAATAAGTTCTTTTCGTTCCATTCGGATTGACCGTGTCTGACTAAAATTAACTTTGGCATTTCTGTGATATATGTGTGTATGCTTACTGTAGTAAAAGAACAAGAAGAAAATATATATAAAATATAAAAAAATTATTATAAATAAACCAAATCACAAAAGAGAAGATGGAAAGCTAACGTTCATTTCTTTCTTTGTTATATAGCAAACCCGAATAGAGGTTTCAACATATATTGAAATATGAGAACCGCCCTCCTTCCCAAAAGCCACAACTGGGTAGTATTGTTCATCACGATCATGAAACTCACTGTCAGATGAAATTTCACCTCACTGGATCTCCCTCTCTATTCTTCATCGTTCCATAGTTTTTTCCATCAGCTGGCAGGAAACGGAAAGTGGAAGCCGTTTTCGGCTAGCGTCCTGTTTTCGATATGGAAAGAGGAAGCCAATGTGTGGGTGTGCGTGCGCGTGTTTTACAAGATGATAATATTCTATGTGGTTTTACGTACATAACAACATGGCTATATATGCATGCTCAAGTTACTGAGGTGAAAGATCAGGTTTATTAATCAAAAAGTTTGGCAAACACCTCGCCCACACGGTCATTTAGATCTGTGGTCTGCATCGCACGTCCCTTAGCCTTGAATCCCAGGCGAGAACATTCACGTGTGATTGTGCTGCCCACGTAACAGCTCAGCATCGCGTAGTCTATCCAGTTTCTCAAGTTTTCGTTATTGGAAGATTCCTCTTTCTCTTTGTGTTCGCAGATCTTGAAATCATACATGGCACGGCTGAACGCTAGCATACATGATATTGCCCCCGTCAAGGTGTCTCCTTGGCCTCCTACTCTCTTGTTACTGCCCTCTGTGCTGTTTGTCAGTGTATCCTTCCCACCATTAGGTGAGAAGATCTTATCTGACTGGCCCTTCTCTACCACAATACAGTTCAACTCCTGAGCGATCAAGCTGCCCATCTCTGCATGCGAGTCCCCCTTCTTGTCCATGGCATCACTTAATCTCTTGAATTCTACTACATTGGGCGTCAAGATGATTCTACCTTTGGGGTAGCTTTTCAACATTTCTTTGACCTCCTTATCTTGAGTTATCAGATATAATCCGTCGGCATCGATGACCAATGGAATCTTACCCTCATGTTTTTCAAGTATGTATTTTATGATATCTTTGACGGATTTCAACATTAGGGGGTCCCTACCCAACCCGGGTCCAATGACCACGACATGGATCCTGTCCAATATGGAATTGATTTTTCCTCTCTGATCATCCATATTAACATCCAGGTTGGTGTTGCTCATCCGAAGGTAAGGATGCACCATCAGATTCGGAGTGTATGATTTAATAACTGTACCTGCATTGTATTCGCAGATGACGTGGGTCAAATCACATCCCATTAAAGCAGTAGCATTGGCGCTGAAGTATGGTGCTCCCGTATAATCTTCACACCCTCCAACAATACAGACTCTCCCACCGGCCTGTCCCTTATGAAACTTCGCCAACAAAGGTGGAATACATCTTTTTTGTGCCAGTTTAATCAATTCTTTGTGTGATAGCTCTGCTAACATCTTTAATTATATTGCAGGGTTAATGGTGACCACTTACTAGATTGAAATTCATACAAGTAACTGTACATCTACCTCTGCCTGTACATATATACATACTAATTACATCACGCTTTTAGGGCATCACATCACATCGTATCACAGCACTCCCCCTTCTGACGTTTACTAGACAAGGAGTCATGTGTGGGTGTCCACAGCAGCAACATCAAGAACTACCGTTGTCTCAATAGAAACGAACGACAATGAGCGAGTTGGGTTAAGTTAGCTTGCAGTGACTTACAACAACCTCCACGGCTAGTCAATTCCCCCCTCATAAGACGCCTATAGCATACAGGGAACTTGCTACCCCTGCCGACTCAAACTTCAAAGGCCAAGGTCAAACAAGGACAGGATCTATCGCTCGGAGTTTTTCTCCGCTGAAAAAGGAAGAGAAATAAGGGCTCTTGATTGGTGTCTTATCGAGGCAAAGCACATATATAAGAACATGATTTCCTCGCAACGCCCACTTGACTCACTTATTCTTGCCCTATTTTACTTGACAGCAGCGTAAGACGTACAAACTTCAATCAACATATACAACTGTAGGTTCAAACAATATACTAAATCAAAATTATGTTTTCCAGATTATCCAGATCCCACTCAAAGGCATTGCCGATCGCTTTAGGTACTGCAGCTATCGCAGCAGCAGCAGCATTCTACTTTGCTAATCGCAACCAGCATTCATTTATCTTCAACGACTCGAACAAGGTGTTCAAGGGCGACGACAAATGGATCGATTTGCCTATATCTAAGATAGAGGAAGAATCTCACGATACCAGAAGATTTACTTTCAAATTACCTTCTGAAGACTCAGAAATGGGATTAGTTCTAGCATCAGCTCTATTTGCTAAATTTGTCACCCCAAAGGGTTCTAACGTTGTTAGACCATATACCCCTGTAAGCGATCTTGCTCAGAAGGGTCACTTCCAATTAGTCATCAAACATTATGAAGGTGGTAAGATGAGTTCACATCTTTTCGACCTTAAGCCAAATGACACCGTTTCGTTCAAGGGTCCAATAATGAAGTGGAAATGGCAACCTAACTCGTTCAAGTCAATTACCTTGCTAGGTGCTGGTACAGGCATTAACCCCTTATACCAATTGGCTCACAACATAGTTCAAAACCCTAATGACAAGACCAAGGTTAACCTGTTATACGGGAACAAAACACCTCAAGATATTTTGTTGAAGAAGGAGTTGGACGATTTGCAGGAGAGATTCCCTGAAAAATTCACCGTTAATTATTTTGTCGACGACAAGCAAGAAGTCTTAGATTTTGACGGCGAAGTCGGATTCATTTCTAAGGACTTCATTCAAGAGCACATTCCAGGCCCAAAGGAGGACACCCACCTGTTTGTCTGTGGCCCTCCACCATTCATGAATGCTTATTCCGGTGAAAAGAAATCGCCTAAGGATCAAGGTGAATTAATCGGTATTTTGAACAATTTGGGCTATTCAAAGGACCAAGTCTTCAAGTTTTAATGCGTGGAACAAAAAAATGTAAAAAAGACAGTTATCTTTGTTTATTAGCTTGTCTAAATAAATAAATATATACATATCTATATATATATTCATGTGTACAACTCAGAAAAAATTAAAAACTCTTCTAAAACGACTTGGCTCTCTCCAAATGTACTACAATCCTAATGCACGCGATAAAAACATGTCCCTAAGCTAAAAATTTGTCGGCGAATAATTTAGTCTGCCCTATCTCATCTTTTTGTATATCTAAAGTGTATTCAGGAACAGCATACTTTTCCCATTCGATTTCGATGTCTTCTTTTCCATTTGATTGAGATAGTCCCATCCAATTGATATCGTCAAACGATTTATTTCGTAGAGCATCTTCATTTCGTTCCCATATTTTTATATTGTTAATGAATTCCGGATCCCAAAACATACAATGGTCTTTGTCTTTCCACGAAATGTGCGATTTATCCGGCTCTACCTCCACTATTTCTAACCAGCGTCTCCTGGGTAGGCATTTGTCCAGTGATAGGAACCGTGTCTCATCGTACTTCAAGCTAGGTTCGCTCTTTTCCTCACTTTTTGCCACAGCAGGCGGCTTTTCATCATCATCGCTGGACAAATCCAGGTCGATTTCGTTGGAGTTTTTTTTTATTTTCGAGGTTGATCGATTGGGTAATTGAGAGTTCCTCTTATTGTGTTTGATAGAAGCTTGAAATCTGACGTGCAAATGAGCACTCAGCCACCACTGAGGGCACAAATCTCTCAACAGCTGCCAAGTCGCTGGACTGCCCAGTTCACCCTTTTGAATATCTTGTTCAAAAAAAGGCTTAAACTTCAATAGATGTTTTATATCACCATGATATACGACACCGCTGGGCCAGTCGTGACTCAGCATAACATCAATGCGATGCCTGATCATGAAAAGGGGAGCAACATCTGACAATCGTACATGATACAGGGCCCTTATATTAGTCTTCCAATCATCGCTTTCCAGATCATTCCAGCTTAGCCGTTGCTTATTAAAGTCCCACTTTTTCCAAATGCCACTTAGCGATCCTATTCTTATACCTTTAAACCATATAACGTTAGAATAACCCAGATAGTAAATGTTTTTTGCTACATAACCACCATGTGGTAGAAGCATTAAGTGTCTCATTGACTCATGGTTGCCGCCAATAAAAATTGTAGGAACTGGGGCTTCGAGTTCATTGTTGTAGTATGATATGAAATCACCAAACCTTTGGTATTTGGGAGGTATGCTTATTGATTTGAAATCTTGAGAATTACGGATGCTTTGGAAATCTCCTAAAATAATCAATAAATCAATGGGAGTCTTTGCGTGGAGTCGTGACACTTCTTTGTATATCTGGTTCAGTTGACCGTGACAACATCCCTGAACAGCAATTCGTAATTTGGTCATCAGTAAGGTAAAAAATCCCTTTAATAGTCATCGTCATTACGAGTTTACGCTTTCCATTTCTGTATTTTCTGGAAACATTTTTTTTATGTGTGACGGAAAAATGAATTTAACAATAATGAAGAGTAAGAAGGTAAAAAAAACAATTAAAACAAGAATAGACAGATATTCAATTAGATAAATAAATAAATAAGTAAGTTACTATGTAACTAAATAAATAGAGTATGTATAAGGAAAAACTTTATGTAAAAAATATATATAAAGATGTATATATTAGTGAGTCAGTGTGGTGAGTAGGTGCAAACGCACAAAAAAGTGCAATGAAAAAAGGTATGACGTTCTTTTCGTAAAATACAATAAAAGAAAAAACTAATAGGATCTTACAGTTGGAGGAACAGAGGGGCATTCATTCTCATCCAAAGTGTGAGAAATAACCTTTCTATATTTCAAAGTCACTGGGGCAGCGACATCCTTCTGCCAGGATAAAGTGTGCTTCATCCAGTTTTCATCGTCTCTGTTTGGATAATCTTCTCTTGCATGAGCACCACGGGATTCTTTTCTATTAGCGGCAGAAACGGCAGTTTGGGAGGCGCAAGTTAGTAAGTTTTGTAATTCCAAGGTTTCAACTAAGTCGGAATTCCAGATCATTGATCTGTCTGTGGTTTTGACGTCATCGAAGGTCTTTTCCACAGCGGTGATGTTGCGAACACCATCGTCCAGAGACGATTGTGTTCTGAAAACGGATACATCCTTTTGCATTGTTTGTTTCATGTTCATTCTAACCTCGGCGGTAGTTCTTGAACCATTAGCGTTTCTTATTTTATCCAAGTTGGCAATGGACTCTTTACCTAGATCTGAAGGTAGTGGTTTATGTGGTAAGCCAGGTTGTAGGGTGTCAGCGACAGTATGGGCTACAGCACGACCAAAAACAACAAGATCTAACAAGGAGTTAGCACCTAATCTATTGGCACCGTGAACAGAGACACAAGCGGCTTCACCACAAGCCATTAAACCAGGAATAAGCTTGTCTTCACCGGTTTCTTCGTCAATAGTCAACGCTTCACCGCTCCATTTGGTGGGGATACCACCCATATTGTAGTGCACGGTAGGAATGATTGGAATAGGTTCCTTTGTCACGTCTACACCAGAGAAAATGGCCGCGGTTTCAGAAATACCGGGCAATCTTTCTTTCAAGACTTCTGGAGGCAGATGGCTCAATTGCAAGTACATATGGTCCTTCTTCTTACCAACACCCCTACCTTCTCTAATTTCCATGGTAATAGCCCTGGACACGACGTCTCTACAGGCCAAATCCTTGGCCGTGGGGGCGTAACGTTCCATGAATCTTTCACCTTCAGAATTGAGCAGGAACCCACCTTCACCACGAGCACCTTCAGTGATCAAACAACCGGACCCGTAAATACCCGAAGGGTGGAATTGAACAAACTCCAGATCTTGCAGCGGGAACCCAGCACGCGAAACCATGGCGTTACCGTCACCTGTGCACGTGTGCGCGGAGGTACAGGAGAAGTATGCTCTACCGTAGCCACCGGTGGCGATAATGGTCTTGTGCGCTCTGAATCTGTGGATGGTACCATCCTCTTGGTTGTACGCAATGACACCCACGACCTCGCCGTTATGGGTCAACAGATCCATGGCGAAATATTCGATAAAGAAATGTGTGTCGTGTCTCAAGGCTTGGCCGTAAAGAGTGTGCAAAAGGGCATGTCCCGTTCTGTCCGCGACCGCACAAGTTCTGTAGGCCTGAGCACCCTTACCGAACTCCTTAGTTTGGCCACCAAAGGCTCTTTGGTAGATCTTGCCGCTTTCGGTTCTCGAAAAGGGCACACCGTAATGTTCCAGCTCGATGATCGACTTAGGCGCCTCTCGGGTCATGTAATGGATAGAGTCCTGGTCACCGAGCCAATCAGACCCCTTCACGGTATCGTACATGTGCCATTTCCAGTTGTCCTTGTGCATGTTGCCCAGGGCGGCATTAATACCACCTTGCGCAGCAACCGTGTGCGATCTGGTGGGGAATAACTTTGATATACACGCGGTCTTGTAACCAGCCTCAGCCAGACCAAAGGCAGCTCTGAGACCGGCACCACCGGCACCGACGACCACACAATCGTATTCGTGGTCTATTATATGGTACTTTCCATCCGCGGAAGTGGACGTGGAGCCATTCACAGACCCCTGTGTCTGGCGGACAAAAGCGGAGGATGAAAACGTCCTTGCGCTCTTAAACACAGCAAGCTTAGAGAGCGTAGATTTCTTTAGCGATAGCATCTTTCTTCTCGTTCTTCTTGTTCACTATGACAAATTTTTTTTTCTTTTTTATCTCAAATAAGGGGGGGATGGAAGAGATTAATGGAAGGGAGTATGGAAACGAGAGAGCAAAGTGCTAGTGATTACTTGTTTTGTAATTACTGGTCAACTAGTGCCAACCGAGCTACAACATCTCTTCTGCGAGGCAAGAGGTCAAGGTCGAAGATCCCAGAATATATAACGGGTTTGCGCAAACAAACAACCAATGGCAGAGGCCCGGATCCCTTGGTCCTGCGGTTGCTCGGCGCCGCGTTCTGCGCTGTGATTGGTCCACCCCGCCCTCATAGCCGTGACCCCACTACAATCATCGGCGAGCGTGGCATCTGGCGCCAGGCGGTTATGACAACTTATCCCTACTCTCGGACCTGTGTTCCGAGGCCAAAGTAGTACGTCTAGAACTGCTTTGCTGGTGGTTCGTTTTGGATAGTTGATATAGCCGTTATCATTAGGCTTTGATAACCTACTGCCCGCCGCTACCCGGCAAGCGCACCACCACTTTTTCCCGCAATATTGTGCTCGTGAGGCTATCGTAGAAGAACAATGAATGATTAGAAGAGATAGAGAGAAGAGAGAAGAAAAAGGGATGGCGAATAGCATAAGACGTGTAAGCATCGCAGATATGAAGGGCAACAACGGCAATGCAGTCACGGGAGGCGGCACAGGAACCTCGCACGCGTCTGATTCACTCTTAATGGATGGTAGTGGCAGTGGCAGTGGTAGTGGCAGCAACAGCGGGAGCAGAAGCAGAAGCAGGAAATCAAGTGGGACTGCAGGCGGTCTGCTGAAGAACCCACCACTGCAGGTAAACAGCGAATCGGCGAATGGTGCAGTGCCTGCCGCGCCGCACACTATAACTAATAATGGCGGTACGCTCGACGTGAGCATAAACAATCCTGACCCGCAGGTGGTTGATGTGGTGGCCCGCCACCTGATCCGGAACCCGACCAACAATCTGCACTTGCAAGGTGGAGACATCACGAGAGACCTGTACAAGTGGACGAACGAGCATCCGGCGTCGCCGTCGCAGAACCAGAACCTGCCCGCTCTGTCCACCTCGATACCTTCGCAAGCGCCCTCATTCTCCAACCGCAGGAGGTCGATGAGCTTTTCAGCGGCCTCCGTAGCATCCTCATCCTACCCTAACAACAATGCAGATGCGAACGTGAACTCTTTGACAGGGAATGTATCCGCCATGGGTCTGGCGCCCGCATCGATGACGCACGAAGAGATCAGGGCCCCCGGCGGGTTCAGAAGGTCGTTCATCATACAAAAGCACAGGAGGCATAACATCAATGCCCCCGTACCGAATTTTTTCACCAGGAACTTTATCGAGTTTCTGACCTTGTACGGTCATTTTGCTGGTGAAGACCTGTCCGAAGAGGAGGATGAGGAAGAAACCGAGGCGGAACAGGAACCAGAAGAACCGGAGGAGGAAGCTTTGGAAACGGAAAGCACCCAGCTTGTCTCTCGCGAACGTGACCGCCGCCCCCATAAGTCCTCCACGGTGAAGGCAGTACTACTTTTGTTGAAATCGTTTGTCGGTACTGGTGTGCTTTTCCTGCCCAAGGCCTTCCACAACGGTGGCTGGGGATTTAGCGGCGTCTGTCTACTCATGTGCGCCATTGTTTCTTACGGATGCTTTGTTTCGTTGATCACCACTAAGGACAAAGTGGGCGTTGATGGGTACGGTGACATGGGTAGGGTACTTTACGGGCCCAAGATGAAACTGGCTATTCTCCTGTCCATCGCCTTATCGCAAATCGGATTTTCTGCCGCTTATACCGTCTTCACCGCCACTAATTTGCAGGTCTTTTGCGAGCATTTTTTCCATTTGAAACCGGGCAGCATTAATTTAGCCACCTACATCTTTGCGCAGGTGCTGATTTTTGTTCCATTATCATTGACGAGAAACATAGCCAAGTTGAGTGGGACCGCGTTGATAGCCGACGTATTTATATTACTGGGTCTGGTTTACGTTTACTATTACTCCATTTACCACATCTCCGTTAATGGGATTGCATCCGACACCATGCTCATGTTCAATAAGGCAGATTGGTCTTTGTTCATTGGTACTGCCATCTTTACTTTCGAAGGCATCGGCCTGCTTATCCCCATCCAGGAGTCAATGAAACACCCGAATCACTTCCAGCCATCATTGTCCGCAGTGATGTGCATTGTGGCAGTAGTCTTCATATCCTGTGGTCTCTTATGCTATGCCGCATTTGGGGCCGATGTGAAAACGGTTGTTTTATTGAATTTCCCGCAAGATAGCTCCTACACCCTCACTGTTCAACTACTGTACGCATTGGCCATATTATTATCCACACCTTTGCAGTTATTCCCCGCCATACGTATCTTGGAAAATTGGACTTTCCCCTCAAATGCATCTGGTAAACACAATCCGAAGGTCAAATGGTTAAAGAACTACTTCCGTTGCGCCATTGTGCTTTTGACATCCGTCCTAGCATGGGTAGGTGCAAACGATCTGGACAAATTTGTATCCCTGGTAGGGTCCTTTGCATGCATACCATTGATATACATATACCCACCGCTGTTACATTACAAGGCGTTCAGCCTATCCGGAATTTCAAGGCCAAGGCTTCTGTTGGATTTGGTTATCATAATCTTCGGAGTCGCTGTCATGGCCTACACTTCATGGCAGACCATAAAAATGTGGAGCTCATAATCCAGCATTTTTGGTCATCCATATCCGTTTTACATACACATATATTTATAAGTTACATGTATCTGGAACATTCATTCTTTTGTTATTCATACGTAGTTCACATATGTATTATTCTTCCTTTATGACACTTGGAAGTTTACCCGGATGTGTCATAACGCATAATGGAACTGCATTACTGAATTTTGCCACCCGTGAAAACTAAGCTCATATCAAGCTTAAATACCAAAAAAGACGAATTATATTAAGCAAACCGGAATACAAATAAACTTAATAAATAGATCGGAACACTTCTTTCGAATCTAATCAGTCAATCGAAGAAAACAGAACTACACAAAATGCCACCAAAAGAGAACTGGGAAAAATATAAGGCGCCTTTGGAAGACGATGACAAAAAAACAGATGATGACAAGATTGTACCCTTAACAGAAGGCGACATTCAAGTGCTGAAATCATACGGTGCTGCACCATACGCAGCTAAATTAAAGCAAACAGAAAATGACCTAAAGGACATTGAAGCCAGGATCAAGGAAAAGGCCGGTGTCAAGGAAAGTGATACGGGGTTGGCACCTTCCCATCTTTGGGATATTATGGGTGATAGACAAAGACTTGGTGAAGAACATCCTTTACAAGTGGCTCGTTGCACGAAAATCATTAAGGGTAATGGGGAGAATGATGACTCCACGACGAATAACAATAACGATATTAATAGCAGCAACAATAACAACAGTAATAGTAATCAAGAGTCTGCAGATGCAGATGAAGATGACGAAGATGCTAAGTACGTGATTAACCTAAAACAAATTGCGAAGTTTGTTGTCGGGCTGGGTGAACGTGTTTCTCCAACAGATATAGAAGAAGGTATGCGTGTGGGTGTTGACAGATCGAAATACAATATTGAACTTCCATTACCTCCAAGAATCGATCCATCGGTAACCATGATGACTGTCGAAGAAAAGCCCGATGTCACTTATAGCGATGTTGGTGGTTGTAAAGACCAAATCGAAAAACTAAGGGAAGTCGTCGAACTGCCCTTATTATCTCCAGAAAGGTTTGCCGCTTTAGGTATCGATCCTCCAAAGGGTATATTGTTATATGGTCCTCCTGGTACCGGTAAGACATTATGTGCTCGTGCTGTCGCTAATAGAACTGACGCTACTTTCATCAGAGTCATCGGTTCCGAATTAGTACAAAAGTACGTTGGTGAGGGTGCTCGTATGGTCAGAGAATTATTCGAAATGGCACGTACCAAGAAGGCATGCATTATATTCTTCGATGAAATTGACGCTGTTGGTGGTGCTCGTTTCGATGACGGTGCAGGTGGTGATAATGAAGTCCAAAGAACCATGCTTGAATTGATTACACAATTAGACGGGTTCGATCCTCGTGGTAACATCAAAGTGATGTTTGCTACCAATAGACCTAACACTCTAGATCCTGCTCTATTGAGACCGGGTAGAATTGACCGTAAAGTAGAGTTTTCATTGCCCGATCTAGAAGGTCGTGCTAATATTTTCCGTATCCACTCTAAATCAATGAGTGTGGAACGTGGTATCAGATGGGAACTTATCTCAAGACTATGTCCAAACTCTACTGGTGCAGAATTGAGATCTGTTTGTACAGAAGCTGGTATGTTTGCCATTAGAGCCAGAAGAAAGGTGGCTACTGAAAAGGATTTCTTAAAGGCTGTCGATAAAGTCATTAGCGGGTATAAGAAGTTTAGCTCTACATCCCGTTATATGCAGTATAATTGATTTTGATGTACGTTTATATATTATGAGAAGAACTAATAATAATAACAACAACAATTAGGGAAAATAGAAGGATACGAGAGGATCCTTTGAAAAAGAAATCAGTGTATATAATGCTAACGAAAAAGTTTCATGTTTACTAGATAATTATTATTATTATTGTTATTATTGTTATTATTGTTATTGATATTTGTAGTATTGTTATCTATCATTCCCACCAGCTAACGAGCCCCATGCCATCTGTTTGGCAACTACCTAGTAGGGCATATGCTGGAGGTTTTTCAGTTTGTGGAGTTTCTTCGCCCTTGCCATCGATTTCTTTCTCTAATTGGGCTCTTTCCTCCAATTCTCGTTCCTTGGGGGATTTGGGTTTCACGTCAACAAATACTTCTCTTTCGATTCTAAACCTGATTTTTTCATTCACATCGAAATATAGTTTCGTTTCTTCATCCATGGGCCAAATCCATGCGCTCTCTTCGGGCGTATAATAACACCCTTCAAATAACATATTTTGCGGAATGAATATATCATCAAATATACCCAGCAACGAAACCTTTATACCTTCAGCTGTACACTTGGAAATCCATCCAGTTATTATTTCACCTAAAAATGGCTTAAACACAATGGCTCGAAATGTGACACTGATATAGGAAGAGCCATCGCCTGGCTTCAATTGGCCTTCTTCGACAGTTAACAAGTCATAAATTGTAATGCAAAGACCGATATTGGGAATAATTTTGTTTGCGAACTTATTGTTTAGCTGGTGAGTGATTGCCGATATTGTATCGCGATGAAATTGATCTGGCGGAATTCGTACCAAATCCGAGATCTTTGAAAGAATGAACATGCCTCCTTGCGTACAGAATTTTTCAGGGCAACTGGAGTCAAAACCTTTCTTTTTTTGATAATTATCTACACTCCTAGCAAAAATATTGACATCTGTAATTAAGATTTTAGTATTCGCTATTATGCTTTTAAGATGAAATTTGTCAATCCGTATAACGCGACTGAAAATTTGTCCAGTGAAAAATTTAAGCGATGAGCATCGCTTGAATAATAATGAAAGGTATAGATACCAAACCTGATATCATATCGACATTTTAAAGGCATCCAGTGTGAATTTTGACAACTTTGAAGTGGACGGAAAATCGGAAATATGTCAAAGAAATTCAGTTCCAAAAATTCCCAGAAATACGTGGTCGTACACAGACCTCATGACGATCCTTCATTTTACGATACAGATGCATCTGCACATGTTTTAGTTCCCGTATCCAATCCAAATAAGCCTACCACAGATGCAGAGCTTCGAAAAAAAGATGTGATTTCTGAGAAACCAAAGGACGATAAAGCTCATGTCGGGGAAGCTGCTTTGTACGGTATCAATTTTGATGATTCTAGGTATGACTACACACAACATTTAAAGCCAATAGGTCTTGACCCTGACAACTCAATCTTTATCGCCTCCAAGGACAAAGAACAGAAGGCCGAAAAGAAGAATATCGAAGATTTGTTTATCGAACCCAAATATAGACGTGATGAGATTGAAAAGGACAATGTTCCTCCTGTTTTCCAGCGAGGCGTGGCCAAGCCAGAATATCTATCACACCAACAAGACACAACCGACGAAATTAGAGGTTTTAAGCCCGACATGAACCCTGCACTAAGAGAAGTCTTGGAAGCATTAGAAGATGAAGCATATGTTGTTAATGACGATATTGTAGTTGAAGACCCCAGGAAATCTAATGCTGAGAAAAGGGCAGGAGCCAAGAAGGATGATGATGACGCAGAAGATGATATTTTTGCACAGCTTTTAGGAAGCGGTGAAGCGGGAGATCAAGATGAGTTTGAAGACGAATTTGATGAATGGGATATCGATAATGTAGAGAATTTTGAAGATGAAAATTACGTTGAAGAAATGGCACAATTTGATAATATTGAAAACCTGGAAGACTTGGGGAATATCGATTACCAAGCCGATGTCAGAAGATTCCAAAAGGGCAAATCCACTTTGGAGAAGCTAAATTCGGACGACGAGTTTTCCAATGCAGGTTTAGAAAGCATCAATCCCTCTGAGGAGGAGGACGTACTGGGAGATTTGCCCTCCATCCAAGACAAAAACAAGACAGGGAAGAAAAAGAGAAGAAGCCGTCAAAAGAAAGGTGCCATGTCCGATGTGTCCGGATTTTCCATGAGTTCTAGTGCCATTGCACGTACAGAGACCATGACAGTGCTTGACGACCAATACGACCAAATCATCAACGGCTACGAAAACTATGAAGAAGAACTAGAGGAGGACGAAGAACAGACTTACCAACCGTTTGACATGACGACGGAGAGATCTGATTTCGAATCAATGCTCGATGATTTCTTGGACAATTACGAACTGGAAAGCGGTGGCCGTAAGCTAGCTAAGAAGGATAAAGAAATTGACAGACTAAAGGAAGCCGCAGACGAGGTGAGTAAGGGTAAACTGTCCTTAAGAAGAAATCGTGAGAGACAGGAAAAGAAGAAGCTGGAAAAAGTTACCAACACGCTAAGTAGCTTGAAATTTTAAATGAACGGCCTAAAATGGTTTAGCAACCTAAATAAATGGGTGCCATACTGGTATAATATACATACTTAAATGAACATACATACATATATATATATATATATACTTAAACAATTCATTCTAACCTACGTATACGGTATTCCGGGTAAAAAGCGGCCGAATGCGGCGGTGCCATTTGTGAATTTCGGAGGGGGCGAAGGGAGGAGGGGCTTTTTGTTATTGTTTAAGGATGTTGATGCTTTGGTATAAAAGCACCGACTTAAGCTATTGCACTGAAAAAAATACCTTAACTATTTAATCAGATATACCGATTTACCTGTTTAGTTTTATTAATATACAAACGGCAACTAAGAAAATGGCGAACGAAATTGAATTACTGCAGAAACAAATCAGCGAATTGCAAGACTTGGTCAAGAAGCAAAGTTTGATCATCTCGAAGACCGGGGAACGTGTTCTCGAGTTGCAAGTGGCCAAACAAAAGCATGATGTGACCGATTTCGACTCGAAATACTCCAAATCCGTCTCAAAGAAGTCAGGGTCCGCCACTCAGTTTGACTCGACCGATTTTGCCACAAACGAGGATCTGGTGGAATTGGTCAAGGAACTACAAGGTGAGCTGAATTTCATCGAGGAAAGGTCTATCAGAAGACTCGTCAACTCCTTGAAAAAAGAGGACGACGATGTTATAGCGGCATTGCCAAACGCCGACGGTGACATTCCTGACGTTTCAAACGGAGTGTTCCCTAAGACGTTGAAAGAATTCGAAAATATTTCAGATTCTATGTTGATCAGACTGGCTAAATTCTACGAAAGACTGCCACCAACCATAAAGGAGCAGGAAGATTTCGAAAATTTTTTGGAAGGAAAAGTCGAGGCTTTCCATATCAATGAGACCACCGACGAAGAGCTTTCAAAGGAACTGGAGAAGTTTTCCAAGGTCGAACTGGACGACGCATTCAATGACGTTGCCCGTTATTTAGGTCTCTCTTTAAGAAGAGGGACAGACATATGGTGAGGCCAGAGAAGAAACAAGAATAAAATGAAAGCAGCAGAGTACCGGGGCTTAATCCCGGAGCAATATAGTAGAATATACATATATAGTTTTCCGTAATATTATAAACACACAGCTATCTTCTTAGGAACGTTCCGCCATACCGGAATCGAGGGGTGCAGCAGCGAAGTAGGAAAAAGCAGGACAACACAAGCTTCTTCCTTCAAGCAAGCCCATCTCTCGTGACCAAAGCTTTAGTCTGCAGGCCAGCAAACCTGCTATCTTGCTATCTTGCTATCTTTATACTAATATGTGTAACCCATAGCTATCTTTCAAGCAGCTTCGTCCTGATTGGCTGCGGAGGTCCGCTCCGTCTTTCGCAGCAGGCGTCTGGCAATATAATATAAATGCACATTGGCAACTTCGCCATCTATATCCCCTCATGACATGTTCCAGGGCAGGTTTAACTCTACCAAACACAAACTCCCACAAATAGCACACAATGTCCGTCATGTTGGTCAAACTGGGACTCAACAAATCTGCTTTGTTATTGAAACCATCCGTCTTCTCAAGAGCCGCAGCCTTGAGCTCCTCGAGGAGACTGCTTTTCAATACAGCCAGAACAAGTCTTTGCTCCACCTCATCTTTGAAGAACGTAGCCACCGAAATGAACACCAAGGCTGCTATTGCCGAGGAACAAGTGTTAAACAAACAGAGAGCCAAGAGACCTATTTCCCCACATTTGACCATTTACCAGCCACAATTGACCTGGTACCTCTCTTCTATACACCGTGTCTCGCTGGTGTTTATGGGGTTGGGATTCTACTTGTTGACCATTCTCTTCGGTGTTTCTGGTCTACTAGGTTTGGGTTTGACTACTGACAAGGTCTCTGATTGGTATCACCAGAAATTCTCCAAAATTACCGAATGGTCCATAAAGGGTTCCTTCGCTTACTTATTTGCGATCCACTTCGGTGACACCATTAGACACCTGTTTTGGGACGCGGCCAAGGAACTGACCCTCAAAGGTGTATACAGAACCGGTTACGCCGTTCTTGGCTTCACCGCCGTCCTCGGCACTTATTTATTAACTTTATGATCCTCTGAAACTATAAACCCTTTACTACACATATAAAAATAACTACATTTATATACGTACATATATGTATGCAAATTAATACCGCAATTATTTATTCGTTCCTACCGAAGCTTTATCGTACAGGACTTTGATATCCCTAGGTGAACAATATTAGTCTTAACTAAGGGGTCCATTTTTTATTTTTCTTTTCTATTTAACAATAGAAAAAACAAATGTAACAAAAAGAAAAGGACCAAAAAAGGTTACTTCAGAATAAAGAACAGTATACCAGAAAAAGCAACGTTAAAAGATTCAAGATAGGATATTTTGAACAACCGTCGAGATAAATAGTTTGATACCTGAAAAGGAGAATAATTCATACAGATAATATATCTTCCTCGCAAAAGCAAAACAAAAGAAACACTAAATATTCACGAAGGAATAAACAAAGGTGTGAACAGTTAACAAAGAAAAAGAGGGAAACAAAAAATACGTTTGCTTCATCGTGCTCATTATCATAGCTAGCATCATCAGGCATCGACCTTTAGTGAAATGTTTTTCCCTTTCTTGGGCAGATTATCAATAACAGACTACATCATAGTCATCTTAGTATACATCGAAAGTATTGTCTCATCTGTACTTAAATTAATACCGCAACCGATGTTTAACCTTTTCGAATGGCTGATCAACTTCTCAACATGCTCTGACGATAATACCATTGAACAGAAATTAAGGGCAGCTCCAACAATCCATGAAATGTGCGCACTTTTCGATATCTCTGTCGAAGACCATTTAGTAAGGACCGAGGATGACTACATCTTGACGTTGCACAGAATTCCACCACTTTCCAAAAATAGGTTCAATAATAAGGTGGTTTACTTACATCACGGTCTTTTAATGTGTTCCGACGTTTGGTGCTGTAATGTTGAAAGACATAAAAACTTGCCATTTGTTTTACATGATTTAGGTTACGATGTTTGGATGGGTAACAATAGGGGCAATAAATACTCGACCGCCCACTTGAATAAACCACCAAAATCGAGCAAGTTTTGGGATTTCTCTATCGATGAATTCGCGTTCTTTGATATTCCGAACTCAATTGAGTTCATACTGGATATAGCGAAAGTGGACAAGGTTATTTGTATTGGGTTCTCCCAAGGTTCGGCTCAAATGTTTGCAGCTTTTTCGTTAAGTGAAAAGCTGAACCAAAAAGTCTCGCATTTTATTGCCATAGCTCCGGCTATGACACCCAGGGGCCTACACAACAGAATTGTGGATACTCTGGCTAAATCCTCACCCAGCTTCATGTATCTTTTTTTTGGTAGGAATATCGTGTTGCCTTCTGCTGTGATTTGGCAAAGGACTTTACATCCAACCCTTTTCAATTTCTGCATTGATGTAGCAAACAAGGTTCTCTTCAATTGGAAATCCTTCAACATTCAGCCAAGACAAAAAATTGCTTCCTACGCAAAACTTTATTCAACCACCAGCGTGAAATCCATCGTTCATTGGTTTCAAATATTAAGATCCCAAAAATTTCAAATGTTTGAAGCATCCGATAGTATGCTGAATTCATTAACAAGACCTTACCAAATTGCTAGTTTTCCCACTAGAACGAATATTAAAATTCCTATTTTATTAATTTATGGCGGTATTGATTCCTTAGTCGATATTGAAGTGATGAAAAGAAATTTGCCTTCCAACTCTGTATTTGATGTAAAAGTTGACAATTACGAACATTTGGATTTGATTTGGGGTAAAGATACCGACACCCTAGTCATAGCTAAAGTACTCAGGTTTATCGAGTTTTTTGATTCTAGCAATAGTTTAATGAAAACAAACCACTTACTACCATCTGCAAGTTTAGTTGAGGAAGTACCAACTACTACATGGAAAGCTATATCTCACCCATCCCATGACTATAGCCAAAAGGTTCAATCATTGGATCGTTCCCCTTTGTCAGTGCAAGCTGACGAAATGGATGAAAAACCCAGTGCTGATAATGCGAGGTTTTTGAGACGAGTCTTCTCTACCAGTGCCATAGACGATGAAAATGGTAGTGTGCCCCAAGAAGAGACGGAAGGTGAAATTCATAAGGAGCAGCAAAGAAGATTAAGCGCTTACCTTGAATCATCTAATGACCTACGACAACTAGACACCAATCTTTCATCAGCGGTGCTAGATGGCACGGACCAAGAATAAAATGCCAATTGGAGAACCCTATAAAAGTAATTTTTGCATGTGGGAGCACAACCAATTTTATTTATAAAACGTTATGACAATCAGAGGATGCATGCATGCTTTATATAAGACAAATAGATGTTAAAAATTACATTTCATATTTTATGTTCGCATAAGGCCTTTAGAAAAGTGAAACTGACCGTTGTTTGCTATATCGTTTCTTATTCGGGTTAGACCAGTCACGTGGTGCCTTGTTTTTTCCATTTTTTTTTTTCACTGATGAAAGAGAAAAACGTATACATAATAAGGTAATTTTGCCTATTGATTGTCAATGTGACGTTGCGATAGAGAGTTCGGATAGTAAGTTTCTTTTGAAAGGATTAAACTACCTTACTAGTACATTTATCTATCGTGCATTATTTTTTTTTGGTGGCATTTTTTTTCACTAGCACCTTCAAAAAACCTATATTGTAAATAAAAAACAACTTTAACGTTATATTTGATATTAATACAGCTCAGGTACCACACAGCATAAATTATTCTTTAATAATGTCTTTTAACAACGGCAGTACTTATTCAAAGAGTTATAGCAGGAATAATAAGAGACCCCCGTTCGGAAAGAGGTCGCCACACCCCCAGTCTCTATCGAGGCCACCGCCACCAAAGAGAATACGGACTAATAATAGTTACCAGTCAAATCTAGATAATGACTCGCCTCAAACGATGGATCCAACTGATACACCAGCTCATGCGAAAAGTCGCAATAATAATATCCTTTCCCGTTACAATGACACATCTTCCCAAACAAACTCAAGATATCAAGGTTCGAGATACAATAATAACACATCGTATGCGGATAGGTCCAACACTATGAAGAGGGATGAAACGAAAGCTGAATTTCTATCTCATTTACCGAAGGGGCCTAAATCTGTAGAGACGTCGAGATATAATAATTCACCAATCACCACTAATAATAACAATAATAATAATATTAATAATAGTAATAATAATCGTACTACTACTTCTAATTACCAAAATAATAGGGGTCAGGAAATACGATCTGCCGTGCCCAAGAAACCACAAGTATCAGTTCTAACACAAGAAAGGAGCACTTCCGTCTATCAAAGGATAATGCAAGTCGGGGAGGGAACATATGGTAAAGTTTATAAAGCAAAAAATACGATAACAGGGAAGTTAGTAGCATTAAAGAAACTAAGACTACAGGGGGAGAGAGAAGGCTTTCCTATAACCTCTATACGAGAAATCAAATTATTACAAAGTTTTGATCATCCGAATGTTTCTACTATTAAAGAAATAATGGTAGAATCTCAGAAAACCGTGTATATGATATTCGAATATGCTGACAATGATCTGAGTGGGCTGCTTTTGAATAAAGAGATCAACATTTCCCATTCCCAATGCAAACACCTTTTCAAGCAACTCTTATTAGGAATGGAATACCTGCATGATAGCAAAATCCTACACCGTGATGTCAAAGGTTCTAATATCTTAATCGATAATCAAGGGAAACTAAAAATAACAGATTTCGGTCTGGCAAGAAAAATGAACTCCAGGACGGACTATACTAATCGTGTCATAACTTTATGGTACAGGCCTCCTGAATTACTACTAGGAACTACAAATTATGGAGCAGAAGTTGATATGTGGGGCTGTGGTTGTCTACTAGTAGAATTGTTTAACAAAACTGCAATTTTTCAAGGTTCGAATGAATTAGAACAAATTGAATCAATTTTCAAAATTATGGGTACTCCCACAATAAAGAACTGGCCAACGCTTTATGACATGCCGTGGTTTTTCATGATTATGCCACAGCAAACAACCAAATATAAGAGCATTTTTTCTGAAAAATTCGAAAGTATTTTGCCATCTGCAAAATGTCTACAGTTAGCAACTAATTTGTTGTGTTACGATCAAAAAAAGAGATTTACTGCTAGTGACGCCTTGCAAAGCGACTATTTCAAAGAGGAGCCCAAACCCGAACCTTTAGTTCTTGACGGACTTTTAAGCTGCCATGAATACGAAGTTAAGTTAGCGAGAAAACAAAAGCGTTCTAATATTGCATCTAATAACGTTAATAACGCTAACAATAATAAGAGTAACACTAATAATGATAAATAGTTAAATAAAAAAGATTGAAACAAGTTGAACATAACGTATTGATAACTTATTTATCACATGACTGCCACGCGGTGAACATATACTTCTACATATATATAGACATACCATCAAAGAAGGTGCTACCTTTATTTACTCGCAGCATATATTATCCGTAACCTAGTAACCTTCGTACCTAGGCTTTATGCCTGCTATTCCAAAACTCCATTTTCAAACACTACAAGGATTAACCCAACCACTTGTTTGCTCGTATCATATGCTCTACTGTGCCTTTCCAAGCATCTGCTCCATATAGTAGATATAACTACCAATTAACCAGCTTCCGTGTACTTTGCCTAATTGGTTAACCAAATTCTCATTGCTCTGCTTTGACATAATGTCTAGTTGTCTTGTCGTTTCCTGTAAATTTGTTTGCAGCTCCTTGAGTTCGTGAGCAAGCTGGTTATACTGCCTCAGTTTGTTAGCGTTCATTCTCGTAGTGTTAGGGTCTTGTTCCTTTCTAACTTTTGAGGATCAGGTGCTCTACTGCATTGTTATGGTGTTTTGTGATTATACGTTGTTGATCTTCAAAAAAAACAACTACCGCAATTCATGGATTTGAAATTCATACACAGAAACACAAGATGTCAAAAACTTGCAGCAACTAGGGCTTTTACAGACTGATATACATCAAATTATTGCATTGTTAAACTATTTACAAATTGAGATTTTATATCAACAAATGACGCATATGTATATATAGCATTCAAAAGAATTTCGGAGTTTTCCTAATGGAGAGCTTAGTCCACTTAGGTACCTTATGAATACCCTTCCTGTAACCGGTGGCTTTTTTATCAAATGCCCAATATTTGTCTTTGGATGACATTTGGCTCTCCTTGGGAAAGACAGAGGGCTTGTTCAATAATCTCAACACCTTACTTCTTGGCTTGTATTTCTTCTTACTTTCCAAGGCTTCTTGGTAAGTCAGCCCTTTACCCTGACATCTCTGAACGTGTAGGCCTAATGTTAACTGATTTATTACTTGGTCAACGTTTCTAAGCCTTTCTCTTTGACGGCATTTTTGATGCGTGGACATTCTCCATGGAATTTTCCATAGTAGGCCACCAGCGACAGGGCTTGTTAATTTAAATGGACCAAACATTGAGGATATGTGACGTTGAATATGCTCCTGGATTCCTTTTCTGTGAAAAACAAATCTCGCTTTTTTCTTCTCAGCTTAACTTCGTATTGCTGCTATGTGGTATCTCTCGAAATTCTTTAAATGTTCTCGTTCTTGTCCGGCTATGAAGTTAAAAACGGAGTGCCTTCCATTTGTACATATAATAGATTTAATGAATATAACCAATATACAGGGTGAAAGAAACACAAGATCAAGTTGTCTCTAAACTACTAGGACAGCATTTGCCAATAATTTATATATCACGTAAAAAAATGGAGCAAAACAAAGATCCGCAAATGATATCAAAACATAGTTCGAGACTACCTGTATGGGTACTCAGTCCCCGTGAAGAACAACAGGCCCGTAAGAATTTAAAGACGACAACATATGAAAAATGTGCAAATTTTGTGCAGGCCATGGCTGATTGCGCCAAGGCAAATGGTATGAAAGTTTTTCCTACTTGCGATAAGCAGCGAGACGAAATGAAGTCGTGCCTCTTATTTTACCAAACAGATGAGAAATATTTGGACGATGAAAGGGACAAGATTGTTTTGAAGAAAATCAACAAGCTAGAAGAGCTACTTCAAAAGCAAAACTCAGCAAAGTAAGGTACACTTTCTTCACCTACTTTCGATTTAGCCTTAATTTCTTTTTAATTATTCGACATGTTTACTCCTGTACATAAACTAAATACAACACAGTTTGACAAACACAAAGGGAACTTCGATGTAAAACGTATATACGTATGATATTATACTTAGGTTAAATCCACCTGACTCTCACGATTCAAAACAGGTCAAGTAGGTCCTGCGACACTCCATTGTTGTTTTTATTATTGGTAGACATGGTGTTTAAGTTGTCGTTCAAATTCAAGCTATTGAGCCCTTGAACAGTCTTGGAACCATCCTTATTTATTTGTGGAGTATCCTCGGAAGATCCGAAATCGAATAAGTCGTCTAAATCGCCCAATGTGCTTGAAGTATTGAGCATTCCTGTGCTCGTATTCGTCGCATCATTTCTATCATCGAAATCTAGTAGCACATCGTCATTTGCCTTGTTGGCAATTTCATCTTTTGCCATGCTTTCTAGTTCCTCCATATGCTTCCCCTTGACTATATTTTGGACGTATTTTTTACCTTTTCTCCTGTCTGCGTTAGGCTTGAAATAGATGGAACTTATGGTACCCAATTCCATCAATAATTTTTCTAAGACTTCTGGTGAGAACTTATCAAGTGTATTTGAAATCATTGGGAGTTTACTTTGACATAAATCATTAATAAGCTTCTCAGAATTTGGCATAGAAAGACATCTCCAATACATCATAGCCATATCTCGGACATCTAATTCATGTGTTTGTTGTGTGGCCAATTCCAAGACACTTTGTAGTGCGCTCCCCGTTAAAGTGGAATGCAATCTGACAACTGTCATTAACAAAGACATTTGTGTCAAAGCTTCTTCTTGAACAAAATTTTCTATGAAGATATTGATCTTTGGCTCTAAATTGGAAAAATCATTTGGATGCTGTCCCAATAACCATACGAAATTACACTTGGCAATATCTGATTGTAACAAAACTTCTGGATTGGACCATGTGTTGAATACTGCACAGACTTGTTTGGCCATTTCATTGTTTTCAGGACAATGTCTCAATAAATCACATAACGATATACAGCAGTCGTCCTTTATTGTATCCTGTCTTTCTAACAATTCTAGGAGTATATCCAAGACTTTGCTAACAAATGATTCTTGTGCATATTTAATACCTAGTTGAGATAAAGCTTGAATAGCTCTTGAGACAAACTCCGGTTCATATTCCATTGCATATTCTTTCAACTCAGTTAATAACAAAGTACATTGCTTCAAATTGGAGGGATCAACCAATCTCACAAGAATGTCGATTTTTTCCAGCTTAACATAGAGTGGATCGGTAAACTTGATATAAAATATCCTCAATTCCTTGGTTAATAATTCAGGGTATTTTTCTAGTATAATTCTAATATTCTTCAAGGCCACATATTGCATCTCAGGCGGTGTAGACATTAATGATACCAAAGCAGATGATAACCTTTTCATTATCATGCTATTTGAAGAGTATTCAATTTGTGGTAAGTTTCTTACGATCACTTTTATAGTTGCCAAGACAACCGCTGGGTTGACGTGTTGTAAATGAGCGGTTACTCTGTCAATGATATCCTGTGCTTCTAGCGAATCCTTCGCCGAATATTCAGACAGTGTACTCAATATAGTGATTCTCGCCCATTCGGTACATTCATTCAACGCCAGTAGAAATTGTGACACGTGCGATTGAATCAAACTTGAAAGTTTGACAGCATTCATGTCCATATTGTGAATCTCTATTAATGCAGCTGTTGCGTTTGCAATGACCAAAGGGTTCGAATCATCTAGGGCATTAACCAAATCTTCAAGAACACCTAGCTCGACACATAGTTCCTTGTTTAATTGGAAAAGTTTTGCAACACATATCACAGCAGTTTTCCTGACATAAGCATTATCATCATGCAAAGTACGACGAAGAGGGGTTTCAATGTATTCTAAAATTTTCTCCACTCTTATCATTGACATTGTTCTAATTGCCAGACAACGAATTAAGGGATTGGGATCCTGCGCATCGGTAATAAATGTATTGACGGCAAGGATACATAACTCGGGGTGTGTTTCGGCATAGTTCATCACATAAAGGTAAACCAGTTTTTTCTGTTCAACATCAATCGTGGCAATGTTCTTTAAGACGTCAGGAAACAGTGAAGATACATCTTTCCCTAATGTCATTTGTTGAATAGTTTTTTTAATGGCATCTTTCCGAGTTTGCGGGTATTGAGAGACTAGGCCGGTTCGTAATTCACCCAATTCACCCTTACTGGAAATTTTAGGTGCTATTCTAATGGAGTCCTTTAAAAACTTCTTGATCCTCTTATCCAGCGGTGGCATGGTTGGTACTATTTTTCTGAACAAAAAGCAGGATTTAATAAGGAAAAAAAGCTAATATTGAGAAATGGATTTCGCCTATTGATGAGCTTAAAATGATAACCAAAGTCTTATAAAAATTGGTTCATATGCGCCAAGTAATCAACCAATCTTGTTTGCATCGTTTGCATTCTCATTTGGAAAGATCCATTTTTGATATTTCTACACGATCTGTAAATCCCATCATCACTATATACGCAAAACCAAAATGTGACAATATTTAATAAATATATAGATGTTACTTGATTATACCTGCTTTCAAAGGTTTATTTACAGTATGCATGTTTGGTGAATTGTAGAATGGATAGTCTTCAAACAGCCTGAGAAAATGTTCATTTTCCTAATATTATTAAGAAGATGATGAAACCTTTTTCTCCTTTTTTTGGTTACTTCGTGAAAAATAAATGAAAGAATACTTTCAGCAATCAACCGATAGTGCCTGGCAATATTTTTCTCGACAAAACTACTGGTATATTTCTAAGATTTATGACTTTGTGCAATAAACTCCATTGCTTCGCTGCCGCCTTCCTCTAACATAGGGCACTGTAAAACGTCAGCGATGCATTTCCAAGGATCTTTCAATCCACCCCATTTTAGTAGATGCTTTTTGAATTTATCACCATTCTTTCGGCTATATGGATCGTCTTCAAATAAGGCGTACCAAATTTTGGATGCTATTGTCCTATCAAATAAGTAGCTGTAGTATGTAGCTCCGTATCCAAATAAATGGCCAAATCTCCCGCACCAATTACTCTGGTCATCAACTAGTACCTTCAAACGTAGTTCTAATGCTTGATAATTTTTAACTACATCGTAGCTATGAATACTAGAAATCACTTCTTCATCATGAAATGATTGGTCTAACATAGCCATCTTTGCTTGAGAGTACGTCTCACAATTCTGTAGAAAATTTGTCGTTCTCATAAAGCTCTGCAACATATCTGCCTCAATGGTTTCTCCAGTCTCATAGTGCTTGCCAATTCTTGTCAAGATCCGTATATCTTTGGCGAAGTGTTCCATCAGAATACTTGGTAGCTCAACAAAGTCAGTAGCGCACCTTGTACCACTTATATTCTGCATGTGGGTTCTTCCTAACATTGAATGCATCGCATGACCCATTTCATGAAAGAGGGTTTCAACTTCACTAAGTTGTAAAAAACACAAGCTTTTCTTAGAAGCAATCGGTATTGGGGCAAAGTTACACACGAGCGAAATTACCGGCAGCTGAAAAAAGGAACCGTCTGCATTCTCACCCAGTTGAATTGTTGAGAAGTCTGTTTCGTTAGGATATATTTGTCTGGAACAACAAACAGTGAAATGTGCTGGATTTGAAGTCTTTCCACTTCTTTCAAACAAATCACAGTAAATCACGCCAATAATTCCTTCCTCTTCTGATATCACATTCAATCTTCTCACGTCAGGGGACCATGTTTCTCCCTCGTCAGCAATTGCTGGTTCCAATTTAATCCCATATATATGTTGGAACAAATCGGATAAACCTTGGATAACATTTCCTAATGTGAAATATGAGCTTATCTCTTTGGCACTTGGTGCATTTGAAGGGTTAAGCTGTAGATATTTGCCAGTATAATAGTCTCTATCCCAAGGTCTGACAAGTTTCAGTATTTCGTCTGTACTTGTAGCCAAAGGCTTCTTGAGATCTTTGGCCTTGAGTTCGGCTATAAATTTTAACTCGCTTGCCGTCTTATCTATGGTATCATTCATTAAGGTCAAGATAAAATCTTGTACATCTTTCGGGGTTTTTGCCATTTTTCCCTCTAATTGATATTCCGCATAACTTTCTTTGTGCATCAGGTTAGCTAAATTTGCCCTCAGTTTAACTAAGTGGTTCAGCCTTTTGATTTGCTTGTCAGAACAACTATGTAATGCGGTCCATAGCTTTTTCCTTACTTGTTCCTTTTCGCAACTTTTTAATAATGCGTAAGCTGCGTAACCAAATGTAGGTACTTTGTAATTCTGGCCCTTAACATCTTTATTTAACTGTTTCAATAGGAATGTGCTTACATTGCTGTTATCTAACTCCTTGCATGGTATCTTCACAGAATTAGAACCAGGATAATCTGTATGGTTGATAAATTCTTGACCTATTAAACTGATTTCTTGGGATAACTGAATAAATTTTTCTCTAACGTCGGGATTCATATATATGCCTGACTTTTCAAAATCATCCAATAAGATTTTACCAACTTTAAGCTCTTCTTCGCTCAATTTCGATGATATCTCGGGACTATTCAAGACTGATTTTAGCATGTTACATAATGAGACATCCGTGTTTAAAACGTTCATGAATTCAAACATTTGTTCATGGCAGTCTTGGGCAGCCTTAACAAACGCATCATCTGGATGTGTTGATCTAATAAACTCACACAAATCAATCACCCTACATAATGTATCGCTCAATCTATCCAGGTTCATAATGTAGGTTAATTTACCGTTTTCAGAAGAATCGTTTCTCATTCGTTCGAGAAGTTCCTGTGCTTGCCTCAAAGAGACTTGGCTAAATTGACGCAAGCCGTCTGGGGAAGTCAAATAAGGGTTCTTAAAAAGTCCGGTTTTGGTTTTTTGGAAAAGGTACTGTGCAATCTTACTGTTATTAGCATCCTGACTGTTTATGCTTCTCCAGTATGAATTGTCGTCGAAAATATTCTTTATACTTTTTGAACTAGTTCTGGAAACTGCACCGGCTGTGGCAAACGACCTAATTAATTGACTTTGGCGGGAGAGCGACGGTATCAAGACATTGAACCCTCTCTTCAGGGTTGCCATATAAAACATTATTGGTATTACTTCCTGAACACTTTTGAATTAGTATCCTGCCATCATATACCTTTTTTTCAGTCTTTCCTAAAAAAAATCTACCATTTGTTCCAATTTTGGGGCTGCATATACGTATTTTTCTCAGTTCACATCGTTAGGCGGTGACATAAAAAAAGCACCTCATATAAAAAAATAGTAAGGTATTTTCTTATATAGTTTCATCAGCACTTAAAATAATGGTAGAAATCTAGAAATATATAGAGAAAAATCATGCCTTACACAACTATATCGCTACCCTTTTTGATTTCACAATTAGCTTCTTTAATAAGTTCGTTGAAATGTATCATTTCTGAAATGCGAATAGCCCTTTTTAGTTGCTTCTTAGAGGCCTTCAGCCGTCCCTTATGCAAATTTATCACACCTAGCCCGTAATGGGAAAGAGATAGTGCCTTGAGTATTTTTTGGTCTGTTTCGCTATCCGTTGCGTTCTGTGGATATTGGTTTTCATGAGCAAAACCAATAATGCTTTTATAGCAATCAGCCGAATATTGTAAGCAAGCTTCTTGATTACTTTGCAACTTAGATTTGGTGTGTTCTTTATCTTCAGGTCCTCTGTGTAGTTCATTACTAATACTATATACACTTCCTTCGAACTTCTCTGAGTTCAGATAAAATATTGAACCCAGTTCTGCCTGCGCGAGCAAGACTTCATCAAGAGGCCTATCTGTCAGTAGCATCCATTCGAATGTTGTTATTTTGCTATTCAAGGCCCCTGTAAGATTGTTTTTCGTGAGGCAATACTGAGTGTATAGCTCTCTTGCAGTTAACAGCTCCTTTACAAAGACATTTTGACTGTTTTCGGGCTCCTTTATGTTTAGAACTTGTTTGCTTTTTGAGCTCAAATATGTTTGATACTGAGCTTTGGATTTGCCAATTAATGGCAGTCCTTTGAAATTTCTCCAGTCAAGCTGCTGATGGTCTTGAATTTCGGATTTCTGACAGATTTCTTTGAGTTCTGGTGAGCCATCCATAAAATATTTTTGTGCCAATAGAAGGTGCATTATCAGTAAACTTATGTTCATTTCAGAGCTCTTGTTTACTTCAATGTATCTTATCAAAATTTGGAGGTCCCTTTTGAATAACAAGGTTTTCCTCATCGGTAAGATATTGGTAGGCTTGCTGAGTTCATTGTAGAACCTTTTTAACATGCCTTCATACAAAGTGACCGCATCGTTAAGTGAATCCAACTTCTCATACATTTCTCCGATCTTAATTTCGATACCAGTGTACTCGTCCGATAGAGGATGCACGTTCTCAACCTTGCATTCTTCTAAAGCTTCAAGGTAGTAATGAAGGCTTTTTCTGTAATCAGCACCTTCTTTTTCAATTTCTGCATGTAACCCCTTCCTTAATATCTTAGCCACAGGCTTGGGGAAGGTGTGATGTGGCCAAAAGACCCACCATATGTTAAATGAAACAAAACTTACTATAGCTATCGACAAAGTCCATTTCTGGAACTTGCTTCTTTTTCTGAATGGCGTTCTCCAAATACTATGTTCTTCGAACGTAGAATATAACCTGAGCCGATCATTGATAACAAACTGGAGAACGCTAAGTCTTTTTATGGTTCTTCCATGTTTGGCTTGCTTAGGCAGGTATTTCCACATATTTAGTTAGGACAAACCTCTTGGTCTGGACTGCATTGAAATTCTTCACTCTTCCACGTTTACCTTGTGCGTTATATATACTTCAATATCTTATGATTTCGGAATTTCGTGCGGCTGACTCTATGTGCTGAAAAGTCACAAGCACACGAACATTTATGATAATATCTTCATTAAAAAAGGATAAAAATAATTTGAATGAATGTACCTAATAATGACATAAATAGGTGCTTTTTTTTAAGACGGCTGGTCTTTAGTACATGAAAGCATAAAGGGTTAAATACCWAGTTAAAAACGAAAGTCTATGTATGTAAAAAAAAATTGCCTATTAATATACCAATTCAAGGTCATGACGGCACAACAAAAAACATGTAGCTCTGTGTTGTTCGGTAGTAGTAGACATAAGTCATAGGGGAGGATGGGAAGGGCAGAATGGTCCCCGCCCGGCCAGAAATCTCCAGCCAAACCGTTTAATCGGAGATTATACCCTCAAATGACAATTGTGTTGGTATAATAACTCTTTACAAAGATACAGTGACCCGCATACGATAACAGGCGCCATAGTTTGAAGCCTGTTTGCTTCTAGAAAAGTCCAAACACTATGAAGATCTGGTTGTATATCTACATTTTTCGTGTAACGGTCTTTGATAAATGTGAAAAGTTGCATTGGCTCGAAAGATTGAATCCAAGGCATACCAACCACAGATCCAAACCTAGTCACTATAACATGATCTTGCGTACGGATCAACGGATCAAGTAAGGGCGGTAATTTCTTACCCATTGTTATAGCTACGACAAAAGTTAGTGGAGTATCGCCGTATTTTGTCCTTAAATAGCTAGCTAAATTCTGTGCTGCCTTTGCATTGTTTGCGTTGTCTAGTAGTAGCGCTATTCTCTTTCCTCTATTTGCTTCGTAACAGTAGTCCAATTGGTGTAAGCTTTTCGGCCAGTCGACAGATATTAAGCCCTTGGATAGTTGGCCCTTCGAAATACAAACTTTTCCTTCCTTTTTCAGGAAATCTAAGACGGCAATTGCTACCCTTAGGTTAAATATCTGATCCTCCTCATTATATGGCACCTGCTGAATTTCAAGTGTGCCCCATGAGTCTGTACGTACACTGCAATTGTCAAGGGAGGGATCCGTGATGTGTAACTTGCAACCAACGTTGCTACACTCCCTCGATATTGCGTTTCGTACAAATTCATCATTAGACCCATCCAATACCGCAAATGGTATAGTGTGCACTTTTTTTTTTGAATATTCGTACGTAATTAGAGATAAAGCATCACATAAGAGCTTCTCGTCGCTTATCCCGACGTTGGTAATAGCACAACAAATTTTGTTTTGGCGAGGAATCAAGTTTGCAGGATCCCATTTGCCACCTAGTCCGGTTTCTATAATGCACCACTGGCAACATTTCTTGGCGAAATATACGAATGCTATACTTGTTAGCAGCTCAATGGTGTTACACTGTAAATTCAAAGATTCGTCTAGTTTTATAAGGTTGTTCGCAATCTCAGAATACTCTTTCAAAGAAATGGATTCATTGTTAACGCTGATAGCTTCTCTATCGTTAAGCAAGAAAGAAGTAGTATATCTACCAACCAAAACCTTCTGCCGCTGTGGTTCCGTACCCTGTAATATGGATGTTAAAAATGTAGACACTGTTTCCTTACCATTTGTTCCTGCTATATGTATTATTTTCAAACTGCTCATATAGCCTCCAGCGCACTTCAACAGACGAATTGCTCGAGGAAAGGTCTGCTCTGCGCTCATTACGTCAACCATCTCTTGCTTAAAGTAATCAAACAAGCAGTTAATAGTCTTTTACACCAATAGCTCGAGAACAACGTGACCAAGATCCACTAAAGAGTGGAAAGCGTGCAAGGCCATTGCTGATTCAAATGACCCTTTCTTACATCGGATGCTAGAAGAAGCCCACGTTAGGCTATTCTTCCCCATATTTTTTTCCTTTACCTGCCCTTTTGTTTTGCATATCCATTGTGTTGAAAAAAAGGAAAAAAACAGCGCGGTTTGAAGTGCTGAAAAATAAATGGGCAGTTGGCGACGTGAAATAGGAGCGCCCAAGCTTATCAACTCCATAATGTTTGAGAAAACATGCTTACTGTGGCGCGTCTCATGCACGGTAAGTAACAGAACTTTTTGTATACAGGTATTTTAGTAGTTGCTAATTATGTACTTGCTTTTACGCTTAAAGGACATGAGGTGTTTCAATTTTTCAACTTACCAAATTTGTCGTGCCATTTAGTGGCGACGACATCGAACTCTTGATCCATAATATTTAGTTTACCATCTAAGATAGAGTGCCATGCAGCTGACAAAGAGAAAAAATCTTCTTCTGAATTGACAGGAACAATTTCCTGTAAGAAGATATTGTCAGTTTCTCCGGTGTTTGTACCGTCTTCATCAGCACATTTAATGACAAATTGTACCACTTCCAAATCTAGCAAGTTGCTGCCAATGCGCAATGATTCAATCATCCATTGGGAAAACTTCACAAAATGATTGTAAGTATCGTCAATAGCTAATATAGATTCAGTCGTTAGCGTCAGGTCTTCATTCAAAGTCTTAGATATAATTTCCTTTTGTAACGATTGTGTTAGATAATAGTTCAGTAAATCAAATGTTTCGACGCATTTGACAAACATCGAAGCTATTGGTAAGATGACCTTATCCAGAGGGTCGGCATCTGAACCCGATTCGTTTGTACCTTCATTGATAAAGTCTGATGCATTGTAGTTTAGTACACAATCATTGTAAAATCTTAATTTTTTAACAAATTTAATTAAAGTAGTTCTTTCGAATCGTAGCGTGGCCACTCTGCGTAAATGACTGATAAACTTGTTCAGAACATGAATGTAAGATGACAAATAACGGGAGATCAAGTCTAATATTTGCTCAACTTTTGTACAGATACCAGGTGAAACCCTAATCTCTTTATCTGTACTCATTTGTCCTCGTTGTGTTTTATGCAAAAAAAAATCTGTTGGTTGGATCTGTTGTCTTCCCTAATAGTAAAAATCTGTTTAGAGGAAGGGTCAATTGAATTTCGTGGGCAATCTTGACAGTTTGATGTAGGTGGTCTCATACATTGGAATATATGGGAATTTTTCAAACGGGAAGACGTAAACAAAAAATGAAAAAAAAAAGAAAAGGAAAACAAAACGAAAGATTACTGCATTTTGACATGTCAAGAGAAACTCTTGAGCAATTATTCTATAAATGGTTGACTAAATATTTGCATATGATATATCTTACCAATCATCCTCTTCATCTCCTTCACTGTCATCGTCAGCACTTTCCGTCCGCATTTTGTTCGCTCTTGCTGCCAATGCGGAAGCCAAACCATCACTAAACTCTCCCATGGGACTATTTTCTGCATTACCAGTGGATTGAACAGTTTCTATTGTCACATTTTCTTGCGCTGTTGGGATGCTACTGCTAAAGAGGCTCGATTCCTGGTTTGCAGGGCTATTTGTTGCTACCGGGGTGGGTGCTATTTTTGTACTCCCTTTACATGCCGTAATATATGCAGTCGGAACCCAACCTTCTTTGCTTCCATCAAGAAGTTTGGCTAAACTCCAACCGCTGGGTTCGTCTCTACTTTTGTATATAATGTCTCCCTTTTTCAATGGCAACTCTGAAGCAGATCCAGAACCTGGGAAATCGTATGCGGCTTCAAATTTTGGATCTTCAGGTTCACCCATAGGAGGAGGGGGAGGTGGAACTGGAATATTTGAGGTTTTTTCCTTTAACGGTTTTTGACTTCCATCTACCTTTTTTGGAGGTGGCACTGGTGTTTTCGTTCCTTTACTTGATAATGATTTATGAATCGAAGAGACATTTTTTGCTTGGGTTCTTTCCTTAGAAGAGGGCTTTGAGGTATTCGTTAAGCTTGCTTTTGCAGCAGATTTGGGGGTCACGGTTTTGCTACTAGAAGCTGGTTTAGGGTTGTATGCTGCTTGTGCAGCTGTAGCCGCCAGGGACAACGGATTGCTTTTTAACTTTTGCGCAGGCAACGGTTGTTTTTTTTGAGCCTTTCCCTGAGATCTATGACTATGCTTGTGTTTATGTGTGTGTGTATGGTTACTTTTTTTGCTTTTGATCGGCCTTCCCTCAAGCCCACCTGGATTCTTAGGTTTCTTGTTCGACTTGGAATTAGGAGGGTGCCCGCGACGCACAAAGATCGTACTAGACTTATAAATATCACTATATTTTGGTGCTGAGTCGCTGATTTTCGAACGAACAGTATGAGATTTACCAGGTTGTTTGTGGTAATCAATCGTAGGACTTACATTAATTATTATCTTTTCATTCAATTTCTTCATACGCGTGACCAATTCCGTCTTGAAAGGTGTATTAATAAATGGATCAGGTTGTGTACTGTTAGCGAGAATGATACCAATCCAATCGTCTTGAAGATTCGTTAAATTCACTTGTCTGATTTTATTGATATCGATTCCATAATCCTGTGTATATTTCATGGCATTTTGTACTCGTGTTTGTCCAACAATATAAAGTGCCTTCTTTGTTAAGATAAATACTGCTCTTAACCTTTGAGCTGACCTGCCAAATTTTGAATGTAAGCATTCCCCTTGCATCGAAAAAACAGCTTTCTCCTTGATCCCCGCTTGTCTTCTGATATATGAACCTTTTGTTTTGGACTCATTACAAGACAGATAATCACCCATGAAAGCTCTATATCCAAGCAGTGACATAGATCTTCTCTCCTTTCTACCACCTAAGAGTTTGGTACCACTGTCACGAAGCTTTTCATACTTGTTACCACCTTTTTTCTCCCTAATAGTACGCTGAATCTTAATCGCAGCGTCAATACGTCTCTGCAAGAATCTTCTCCATGCCCGTTGAATTCTAGCTGCCATATTGAACCAATATTTATCCCGCATGTCTTCCAGAGCAAAAAGGGATTCCGGAGTTTTAATAAACACGCTCGTTACCCCAAGCTGAAATTCCTTTCCTGGAATCGACGCATCTCTCAGGATTAATTTAACTGCTTCAAGGGTATCACCATCCCAGGTGTAATCACCTGCATATGAACAATCAGGAGACAGTAAATAGAACCTTTCGACAAACTTTTCAAAAGTTTGTCTATACGCAAAACCCGCTCTTCTGATACGAACATTTTCCTGCAAACCCAAATACTTCACTTGGTGAAGCACCTGATAATCGTCATACTCATCTGGCGATTTAGTTTGGTTTGGTTTGATTGTTCTAATGTAAGATGGTTCGGCCTTTGACAAAGTTTCTACCAGTTCATTTGCGCTTTTGATGATTTTATCACCTGCAGTTGGGGGACGTCGTTTTGAATCCTTATCAACATCGTCTGGAAACATCGTAGAAAGAAACCTATTTGTAGTTGTGCCAACTAGCTCGATCAGGTCCTTTTGGAGTTGGTCCTTGTTTTTGTCAGTGATACCATCAATATCATATGTGACATCACCTGCATAATGCTTAACGACGAATTTGTTCGCTCTCAATTCAAAATAAGGATTTGAATTAAATAGGTTTAGTCTTTGAGCAAATGCTTGATCAGCGGCATTAGAATCCGCGTGGGCGGTTGCAATGGAATCATTCATCGCAGCAAAGATTCCCGGCGGCCTTTTCGCTTCGATCAAATCACAGACAACCTTATTATCGAAATACTTGATAGGTGTCCATTTGATTTTTTCTCTTTCATAAGTATCTTGCTCAGCTTTTAAAGTTAATTGAATAAAAATCTGTTGTAGTTTTTCATTAACGTAATTGATGCATATTTGCTCAAAGGAGTTATGCTCAAAAATTTCGAAACCATAAATATCCAGAATTCCAATTGACTTATCGGCACCAGGGAAGGCTTGCAAAGATAGATTAACCCTGTCAACGATCCAGTCAAATAAATTATTATAGATTGCTTTTGCAAGAGCATCCCTCGCAGCTGTTGCTTGAACTGCGTTTAGAGGCACATGGTAAACCGAGCCCCTTTTCATTCCATGACTAGTCTGCATAATTCTTTCGACTAAGCATTTTATCAATAATGAGGCATCAACTTGTAGCAAATATGCAACGAAATCCGTCACCGATGTGTCTCTTACTTGAGCATTTCCCTCCTCATTTTCTATAAAAGAAATGTTACCAATCCATAGAATTGCTGCCAGCATTCTGAATATTTGATCCTGTTCTTCTTGGACCAAACCAATAGTTCTCATAGCCTCTAAGGTCCCTTGGTAATCCTTCACATCATCAATTGTGTCTGCAGAAGTACAGCCGGCCGCAGCTGTATATATGTATTGTTCGGGCATCTGTACGCCAAATGTTTGTCTATATGCATCAGACGCACCTTTAGTGAATTGGTAAAAAATATGAAAGTTCCTTTCGTGTTTAATTTGACTTACAACTCTTTGTTTTTCTAATAGATAGTTCGTGATATTACCTGCACAAGGTTCAAATTGAGAGTTGAATTTAATCTCCAGATACTTCCCATGTCTCGACGAGTTATTGTTCCGCAACGTTTTAGCACAGCCAAACGACTCAAGGAGAGGATTCGTGGCTAGAACCATGTCTTTAATCTTCCCAATTGATTCTGAATGGCTACTAGATGCAGCTGCGATATACTGCATAATACGCTTGGCTGCTTCAGTCTTACCAGCGCCTGATTCACCAGAAATAATGACACATTGATTTTCGTTGTATGATTTAAGATTATAGTACATAGACTCTGCAATTGCAAAGACATGAGGTGGAACTTCTAGTCTATTTTTGCCCTTATAGGACTCTAAAACAGAATCTGTATATATACCCAAATCGCGGAATGGATTTACACTAATCAACACATGGCCAATGTAGGTATAAATAATTCCATTTTTAAACCGTTTCTTCAAATTTTCATTAATAGACTCATCAGATATTTTTGACAAAAGTGTCAAATCAGAAACGCCTACCTCTTTCTTTTTATGGGCATCAAACGTAGCTTTTTTGATTTTTGCAGATCTTTTCTTAGGCTCCTTGACGTCCTTCTTACGTGCTCCTCTTTTTATGACAGCCATTGGAACTGCTAACTGTTATTATTTTACTATTTGTTTTCTAAAACTTGTGGATGTCGGATATATCAATATTGGTATAACAACCATATAACCGAAGGTTTCAGACCCAACTGAACTCAGTTTGACTCAACCCTTTATAGTAGGTTGATTCCTATTTGCTTGTCACAGCAAACGATTTCCCTTTTCGGTAAAACTGTTTCCGATTTTCTTTAATAAACTCGCAACTACGCCAATTTATATATATTATCCACCTAAATGACCCGAGTTGGGGTCTTAGAATTGTATAAAGCAGTGACAAGTGAAAAGGAAGAACTGTTGCAAAAAGCAGATCTATTCATGACATCTTCTATTGTAGCGGACCTATTTTCCTGAACGAAGGGGGGCTCATTATTGGAAAGGTCCGAAACATTGCGGCATCGATTTGTAAAGGATTAAAGTGCAAGGCACGACAACGACACATGTCGCCGAATAAAGCAGTTCAAGAACAACGGAAGTAAACCGATTCTGGCTGCATTTATTATTCCACTGCGCTTGCATATACATCCACTCACACAATTGTGTACATTTATATATACCTTAGTAAAGGATCTTACTCAAAAGAGCTATAGATCAAGAGTAACTCAGTATTTTTTACCCGTGCTCCAATGACTCATTCGTTTTGCCATAGTTTTAACCCTGAAGTTCCGTTTTGTGCAAGACGTAGAAATACCAAAAGCATTGACTTTTTTTTATTATACTGGTCCCGATAGCTGATGCAGATACATACCTTGTGAAAAAGACCAAGAGAATACCATCCACCAAAGTTTCTACCATCTGTGTAAATATATCGTTGTTGGACCTGTGTTCTGATTGCGGGCTGTATTCACTTCTACCTGCGCATTTATATGTACACATTTAGCGAAATATTACTATTGAAGTTTTAGCAATATGAGTTGTAGGTCCTGTAGTAACTGAACGAAAAAGTGATTGGTCTCGCGCCGGATTGTAACTAAGAATATTTTATAGTACAAGTACAAGCTCGCCAAAAGCCCACATATCCCTAAAGGTATAACCGTATTCTGACTCCTTCTGCGACGTCCTGAATCTTCAATTGAGCTATCCTCGGCAAGATAGTTGAAGTGGAACAATTAGAGAGCATGCCTTCTATAAGCGCGTTAACACTCTACGATAACTACAGTAGCTTGCTTCAGACCATAAGGTCAAAGGATGTCCCAAGTTTCTGTCAGATAGGAACGTTTTATGTCAACTATTGTCTATATAGCCTTGTGTAAGGGCACCTACTTATTTGGCTGCGCTGACTTGTCGTCTGCTAGTTCAAGCTTCTGTCTGACCTTCTATATTAGTTGGCACTTCGACAACAACACCAACAACTTTACCTGTCTCTAAGTTGTAAATCGGAGGATGCTTCAGGTTTCTCAGAACACTTTGGATGACGCCTGAATGGCAAGTAAGGGAGATAAATCTTTCTTCGGTCGACAGTTGGCCAAATAGCTGGGATAACCCATCTTGCGTACGCATATCTAGTTCAGGGTTTGTCTCTCGGTGATTAACTAGCCACAATTCATCTTCTTCAGAATAATCAGTGACATAGTGCCAATGTACAGTGTGACCAGAATCCATAATAAAATCTTGATACTCACCAACAGTCATTGAGTGGGCGACCCTTTTATCACATGTATGGGAGCCCAGAGTCTCTCTAAGACTTTCTATAATACGTGTGGAAATTTTGTTTTCGCTCATTGGTTTTTGAGTTTCATTCAATACCGGTGTCCAAGACTCTATGAATGTTTCAAGACATCTTCTCATTGGAGAACTAAAGAAAACATGAGGTAGCATATCCAGCTGCTTTATCATCGGTAGCAGTACATTGGTTCCTGTTCTTCTAACTTGTTCTTTACCCAATGGTGTTAATCTAGAGTCAACCCATTCGCCATATTCATCCCCAGAAAGTAATGACCAATATGCGTCCCATTTCTCCATGCCGTATCTCGATATGGCAGCATTGTGGTAGCCTTGGCCGTGCCTGGCTAGAATCAGCAGCTTATAATGACAATTTTGGGTATCTTTGGGTAGAGCGTTGTATAGTTCTTTCCAATCATTATGATTGATCAATCGCAAATGATCGTATTTCGTGGAGTCCAATCCTTGAAAACCGTCATTGGGATAAGCAGCAAAATATCCGGGAACTGCTTTGAATTGCATTCTTAAAAGGCAGCCAGTTTTTTCTTTAGGCAATTTAGCTCTGAAATCTTGTATTCACATATCATTCAAATCTCTCGAGGTACCTCTAAAAATGGTGCATTCCACTTTTTTTTTTTTCAATGCTACCGTCCGTAAAACCAATGCGACTCACATATTACTTATGAACTACAACCGAAACTATAAGTGGTTCAAAATAATAGGTTGATTTTTTGCAAAGTCATATCCAAAAAATGTAAATATGTGTACATTCATAAACAGTATTATATTTTTTTAATAAATATGGATTTGTTCGTTTCCCCGCATTCGGAGAGCCTGTCAAGTGTAACTGACCATGCCAGAAAACGAGAGTTTTCCAATGTATCTCAAATTGAGATACTCCAATTGTAGCTGAGGTACACACCCACCAACGAGCAATTGAAACGTGCCCGAAATGAATCAATATAAAACTATTGGCCTGTCAAATTGTGTGATGATTTTTAGGATTCCATTGTTTCTTAATGTTATAAAATTATGTATATATATTGTACTAGAGATTCTCCTCATGGACTTGGGAATCCGCAAAAAGGAATCTTCAATCTTGCATAATGTTACAAGTGATTCTCTTCCTCTTTTGTACGTTATTGTTCATTGATCCTATTACACTATCAATCCTTGCGCTTCAGCTTCCATTAATTTCGATGACAATGTGAATTTAGTGGTCTTATAATTCATGTTATCTTTTAACATCGTATATGATAGTAATAGAGGGACGATAGTAGAATCATGTTCCAACAAAAACATACGATACTAGTACTGCGCTGGGAATTCTCTTTTAAAGTGTGGAGCTTGCTTAAATGAAGCTCCGGAAGTATATAAATACGAACAATTAGTTTAAATCTGAGACACTGCACTTCTAGCCTGTAGTAACATTCTGATCATATATGGCACATATACGACAAGCAACGTACCGTGAATCAAGTCGATTGGTAGTTTCGGCACCAGGTTGCTTCCTTGTGATCATCAGGATTCATAGACCTATCCAGTATAATCCAGCTGTGTTCTATTATTTTCACAGTTAAGAGCCTTGTTGGCGCAATCGGTAGCGCGTATGACTCTTAATCATAAGGTTAGGGGTTCGAGCCCCCTACAGGGCTTAATTTTTTTTGGTTTTACACCCTCTAGAAGCGTTCGCACACGTTCTTTTAAGTCAATTGTTACTTAAGGCTTCGATCACTAATGTTTATGTTTGATATCGACCACTTAACGCTATCCTTTACTTTGACTGCCAAGAAAGCCTCTCTAGCTTTGTCTTTTACCAACACGTAGGGGATCGTTATTCGGAATATCTTGACCCGACAAGAGAAATGACAAAACAAATCGCCAAGTTTAGCTAATAAAAATCGCTCCAAGAACTTTGTTTCTTGAACTATGTGGGCATTGGCGAGATGCTCAGTTCGGCCGGCAGTGCCCCGAAGATATGTTGCTATGAGATCCAGAATACAAAGAAAGTGTCAAGAGTAGTTAACAGCTCACGGTTACAGAATAAATTGCTCGAAGCATTGGTTTTGGTACATGTAACGTGTATAAAAGGTGGAGGATAATTTGAAGCTGGCACTGTCCTGTTTTTGATCTTATATTTTCTTGCTCGAGATTTCGCGTTTTATACTACGGAATGAAGAAACGAAAAAGGGAAACATCGACTTTGGCCTGATTACAAACATATTCCATCAAACCAATCTTCGATTTATTTCTGCAAAAACAAGTAACAACTGACTCAATTGAATATTATAATGTCTTTTTCAATAGAGCTCATATCTACTACGCCTTACAAGGACCAGAAACCGGGCACGTCCGGTTTACGTAAGAAGACGAAAGTTTTCATGAATGAACCTCATTATACCGAGAATTTTATTCAAGCAATGATGGAATCTATTCCTGAAGGTCCAAGCGGCGCTACTCTGGTGGTAGGTGGTGATGGGCGTTTCTATAATGATGTTATTATGAACAAGATCGCAGCAGTTGGGGCTGCTAATGGTATTAAAAAGTTAGTCATTGGTCAAGGCGGTCTACTCTCAACGCCGGCTGCTTCGCATATTATCAGATCATATGAAGACAAATGTAATGGTGGTGGTATTATTTTAACCGCTTCGCATAATCCAGGTGGTCCAGAAAATGATTTAGGTATCAAGTACAATTTACCTAATGGTGGTCCAGCTCCAGAGAGTGTTACAGACGCCATCTGGGAAGCTTCTAAGAAACTAACTCATTATAAAATTATAAAGAGTTTTCCTGAGTTGGATCTGAATAAGATCGGTAAAAACCAAAAGTATGGGCCATTGTTAGTGGATATAATTGACCCAACCAAGGCATATGTTAAATTTTTGAAAGAGATCTTCGATTTTGATTTAATCAAAAACTTCTTGACAAAACAGCGTAAGGCTAAGGGATGGAAATTGCTTTTTGATTCTTTGAACGGTATCACAGGACCATATGGTAAGGCCATATTTGTGGATGAATTTGGTTTACCAGCCGAGGAAGTGCTCCAAAACTGGCACCCTCTACCTGACTTCGGCGGTTTACACCCCGACCCAAATCTAACTTATGCTCGCACTCTTGTTGACAGAGTTGACCGTGAGAAAATCGCCTTTGGTGCCGCTTCCGACGGTGACGGTGACAGGAATATGATCTACGGATATGGGCCTGCTTTTGTCTCACCAGGTGACTCTGTTGCTATTATTGCCGAATATGCCTCAGAAATTCCATATTTTGCCAAACAAGGTATTTACGGGTTAGCTCGTTCATTCCCAACATCCTCTGCCATTGATCGTGTCGCAATAAAGAAAGGGTTGAACTGTTACGAAGTCCCAACCGGCTGGAAGTTTTTCTGTGCTTTGTTCGATGCTAAGAAGTTATCCATCTGCGGTGAAGAATCCTTCGGTACAGGTTCCAACCATGTCAGGGAAAAGGACGGTTTATGGGCCATTATTGCCTGGTTAAATATCCTGGCAATCTACAACAAGCATAACCCTGAAAAGGAAGCTTCAATTAAAACAATTCAAGACGAATTTTGGAATGAATACGGTCGTACTTTCTTCACTAGATATGACTACGAACATGTTGAATGCGAACAGGCTGAAAAAGCGGTGGCTCTCATGAACGATTTTGTCAAAAGCCCTAATGTTGTTGACTCACCATTCCCAGGTGACAAGTCCCTGACTGTCACTGAATGTGGCGATTTTTCGTATACGGACTTGGATGGTTCCATCTCCAAGAACCAAGGCCTATTCGTAAAGTTATCAAACGGGGCTAAGTTTGTTTTGAGATTATCGGGCACAGGCTCTTCCGGTGCAACAATAAGATTGTACGTAGAAAAATACACTGATAACAAGGAGAAGTACGATGAAACCGCCGATGTCTTTTTGAAGCCAGTCATCAGTTCTATCGTGAAATTCTTAAAATTCAATGAGATTTTGGGAACAGAAGAACCAACCGTCCGTACATAGTATAGCTACTATTGTCAATTATAATTCCTCGAAGTAAATAAAGAATATGTATATGTGCATATGTAGAAAGCATATTATAAAAAACTACTCTGCTGTTAATTTTGAGTTGTCAACAAGTTTTATGCTGCACATAAATGGAATTCGTTACACGCGACTTTTTGAGGTAAAGCCGCGCTACAGGAAAAGAAGATCAAGAAATGCCCCTATTGGAAGGCTTAAAAATTCTTATCCCGAACGAGCCAGCAATAATCGATATATCTCTTCGCATAAACAGTTGTTGAATATTTTTCTTTTTTTATCTTTGAGACTTGATTTCGAAAGGTTCTATTAGTGTTGATCGAATACTTCAAGGGCATACTTACATCTACTATACTACTTTCAGAATTATTTTGTATTTATTAAGCCAGCAAATAGCCATCAAAACAAGTGTGAAATTTTAGGGAAAGTATATAGTTTCGAAAATGTATTCATGGAAGCTGTCAAAATTCAAGTTTGGAAAATCCAAAGAAGAAAAAGAAACAAAAGAAACAAGACATAGTGGGTTTTTCCATTCCTCCAAGAAAGATGAACCACAGAGTAGCCAAGAAACCATTGGTGAGCATGATAACTCAGTCACTCGTTCGTCTTTAGACAGAAAAGGCACGATAAATCCGTCTAATTCATCAGTAGTTCCCGTACGTGTGTCATACGATGCATCTTCATCGATCTCTACTGTGCGAGATTCAAACGGTGAGAACTCAGAAAACACAAATTCATCTCAAAATCTAGACGAAACAGCAAATATTGGTTCCACAGGAACTCCCAACAATGCCACTTCAAGCTCGGGAATGATGACCATTAAAGTCTATAATGGTGATGATTTTATCTTACCTTTCCCTATAACTTCAAATGAGCAAATATTGAACAAGCTACTGGCCTCTGGTGTTCCTCCACCACATAAGGAAATTTCTAAAGAAGTAGATGCGTTGGTCGCGCAGCTGTCTCGTGTTCAACTGAAAAACCAAGGTCCAGCAGATGAGGATTTGATTTCGAGTGAGTCAGCGGCAAAGTTTATTCCGTCGACTATCATGTTACCAGGCTCTTCGACTCTAAACCCATTACTTTACTTTACTATTGAATTTGATAATACAGTTGCCACTATCGAAGCAGAATATGGTACCATTGCTAAGCCTGGTTTCAACAAGATATCTACATTTGATGTGACAAGAAAGTTACCATACTTAAAGATTGATGTATTTGCAAGGATTCCCTCAATTCTCTTGCCATCGAAGTCGTGGCAACAGGAAATGGGTTTACAAGACGAGAAACTACAAGTTATACTGGACAAAATAAATTCCAACCAAGATATACATTTGGATTCTTTCCATTTGCCCATAAACTTAGGTTTCGATTCTGCAGCCAGTATTAGACTATATAACCACCACTGGATTACATTAGAAAATGGATTAGGCAAGATAAACATCAGTATTGATTACAAGCCCTCGAGAAACAAGCCCTTGTCAATCGACGATTTCGATCTTTTGAAGGTCATCGGTAAGGGTTCATTCGGTAAAGTCATGCAAGTGAGAAAGAAAGACACGCAAAAGGTTTACGCTCTGAAAGCAATCAGAAAATCATACATCGTGTCTAAATCTGAAGTTACGCACACTTTGGCGGAAAGAACAGTATTAGCACGTGTAGATTGTCCATTTATTGTGCCTTTGAAATTTTCTTTCCAATCGCCTGAAAAACTGTATTTCGTTTTAGCCTTTATCAATGGTGGTGAATTGTTTTACCACTTACAAAAGGAAGGTAGGTTTGATTTATCCCGTGCTAGATTTTACACCGCAGAACTGTTATGTGCATTAGATAACTTGCACAAATTAGACGTTATTTATCGTGATTTGAAGCCAGAAAATATATTGTTAGATTATCAAGGGCATATTGCACTTTGTGACTTTGGGCTGTGCAAATTGAACATGAAGGACGATGACAAAACGGACACTTTCTGTGGGACTCCAGAATATTTGGCGCCGGAGCTACTATTAGGTTTAGGCTATTCAAAGGCGGTAGATTGGTGGACGCTAGGTGTCTTGTTATATGAGATGCTGACCGGTCTTCCACCTTATTATGACGAGGATGTTCCAAAAATGTATAAAAAAATCTTACAGGAGCCCCTGGTTTTCCCAGATGGATTTGATAGAGAGGCAAAGGATCTATTGATTAGTTTATTAAGCCGTGATCCGACGAGGAGATTGGGATATAATGGTGCCGACGAAATCAGAAACCATCCCTTTTTCAGCCAATTGTCTTGGAAACGTTTATTGATGAAGGGTTACATTCCGCCATACAAGCCAGCTGTTAGTAATGCTATGGATACTAGTAATTTTGATGAAGAATTTACCAGAGAAAAGCCAATCGATAGTGTAGTTGATGAATATTTAAGTGAGAGTGTTCAAAAGCAATTCGGCGGCTGGACATACGTCGGAAATGAACAGCTCGGCAGCTCAATGGTGCAAGGTAGAAGCATTCACTAGATAGAGCTATTGAATTCATTTTACTATTAGTTTATTCATAATTTACTCAAATAAAAATAACTTCTTTTCCTTATTTACGTATACATTCAAAAGAGCTACAAGATACAATACGTGGTTTGCACTGTCAAATATTTTTGGGCGTGCCTAATACTTTCCACAAGTGTGGCTTGATATCCATAGTCGTAGCAATTTACCTCAGCTCACTATACTTAAACAATGAGTTTCCTTCTTACCCTTCTCATTTTCGGAGCGATGAGGCGGCAGAAAATCAAAAAAAAAAAAAGGTGTTGAAAATTTTCTCCTTGTACAAAAAAAATTTTGATGAGCATCTCTCGTATGGAGTAGTTTTCCTTTTTATATAAGGTTGTTTTAATTAACATCGAATACAAGGTAAACCAAGGGCTATCCACTAGAATTTGAGCCTTAACAACGGAAAGACTTACTATTTGGTACTGGAATAATACTTGGGCGAGAAACTAATAGACAAGATGATGGCTTTTGAGAATACAAGTAAGCGAACACCCCAGGAGTTCGTAGCACCTGTGGATCCAAAGAAAAGAAAGGTTCAATTCTCCAATAGTACAGGGCTAGTAACACTGCAATCAGAGGAAATGAAAGATGAAGTGTTTTCGACAGCTATGTATGCCAGGTTCGTGAAATCTGCCTTAGATGATCTAGACAAGAATGACTCAACCCAAATCAGCATAATTGCCAACCAAGTAGCACTTCCGACAAAGAATTCTGAAAGAATCGAGGATAAGAATTTCAATGTTCTTTTGGATATCTTATCTAGTAACATTAACAGGATAGAATCCTCCAGGGGAACTTTCCTGATACAATCTATTATAAACTTTGAGAAGTGGTGGGAATTACCTCCACAAACTCTAAGTAAATATATATATTTCATTAAAATCCTTTGCTCGAGTATACCCAAATGGTGGCAAGACGTTTCGATGATATTGGTATCTTGTTTTGTTTTACCAGTCGAACAAACGGTATGTCATCATGACATGCTTAAATATTTCTTAAGGATGATCCCCTCTTCGATGGGATTCATAGATACATATTTGGCCAAATTTTTCCCCAATAAGAATGATACTCAGAAAAAGTTGGTTAATTATACTTCAAACTTACTAAAATTGAGAGGCTACTGCTCTGAACTGGGATTCCAAATCTGGTCCTTACTAATAGAAAGAACTATTTCGATTGATGTTGAACTACAAAACGAATTGGATGAATTGGATGACGATGAACTAGAGAATGCAGAGTTAGTGGATGATGAAGACGCAGAGGACGAAGACTTGGTAGATGACGATGAAAGTGACGAAGATAACGATAATGAAGGGGCAAAATCTGGCATAACTGACATCAATCAAAGCGATGATGAAGACATGGACGTCATTGAAGGTATGGACGGTGCTGAAGAGTATAATGTGGAGCTGACACAAGGAATCAAAGAACTATCTACTAAATTGGATGCCATTTTAACTTTAGTAAGCTCACATGTAGAAGAGCAAGTAACGCCAGAAAGCTTAGAAAATGGTGACGGTGTTGGCGTATTCAATACTTTAACAACACTGTTTAAAACTCATGTCTTACCCACTTACTATACCAGATCAATCCAATATATCATGTTCCATGTCTCGCAACAACAACTAGAACTAATGGACTCATTTTTGGTTACTCTTATAGACATTTCGTTTGCCGCAAATGAAGCTGCCGAGAAAAAGATCAAGTCGTTGCAATACTTGGGATCTTACATTGCAAGGGCTAAGAAACTTTCCAGAACTCAAATTATATTTGTTGCAAGCTATTTGACTTCGTGGTTGAACAGATATGTTATCGAAAGAGAAGAAGAAGTGGACCAACGTGGGGGAATGGAAAGATTTAAACACTTTTATGCTGCGTTCCAGGCATTATGTTACATATTTTGCTTTAGACATGGTATTTTCAGGGACACTGACGGTAACTGGGAGTGCGAACTGGACAAATTCTTTCAAAGAATGGTTATATCAAAATTCAATCCTTTGAAGTTTTGCAACGAAAATGTCATGCTAATGTTTGCTCGTATCGCCCAACAGGAAAGCGTTGCTTACTGCTTCAGCATAATAGAAAATAACAACAATGAAAGGTTGAGAGGTATTATTGGCAAGGCTGATAGTGACAGAAAGGAAAGCTCGGTGCAAGCAAACACTGCGTCATCCTCTTGGTCATTAGCCACCAGACAACAATTCATTGATTTACAGAGTTATTTTCCTTTTGATCCTTTGTTTTTGAAAAATTACAAGATATTAATGAAGGAGTATTACATAGAATGGAGCGAAGCAAGCGGTGAATACGAAAGTGATGGGTCGGATGACTAGTATCATTTCCCATGAAACACACCCCACAAAAAACTTAACATCATACCATGAACGATCATTACTATTCACAAGTGAAGTAGGAGTATATAGCATAGACGCATTTAACACATTCTTTTAGTTTTTAGATACCATAAAGCTTTAATATTTATTTCCCCGGTATTATTCTGCGACAACTTACATTCTCAAACATTTGTTGATTGTCGTCACTAATTACGTAAGCGCTTGGTATTGGCAGCTTCTCTGCTTATTAAAGAGTTTCTGTGGGGGAGGGGTTCTTGAATCCTAACCTAAGTTATCGGAAGAGAACACACCCAGATATACGTGGGTTGTTATTTTATACTTAGCAAAGTCGGAAGTAGGTATTGATAAGCAAAAACATAGCGGATCAAGCTAGAACGGTTCTTTTCTGTTCATTTTGTTTGAAATCAGGGACGAGACAAAGACCTGAAAGGATACCAGAATTATGTATGTCACTTTTACGCAAGATTTGGATAAGGCGTTCAGTAATCTAGAAAGTACAACCAATGACTTTAAAGTAAGTGACCCTAACATGGTGCCAACACCTCCTATGGATTCGGATTCCGCGGCTATAAGTTTGGCATTCCTAATAAGTCTCTCGATCACATTTGCAATATTGATGCTTATCTTGATAGTAATCGCTGCATATGTTACCTTTTGTGGTGACGATGAGTCAGAATATGATGAAGAGAATGCTTTGGGTACACGAACTTCAGGAACTTTACATTCTTTGTTTGGAAAGAAACATAGCGGCATCTTGCTGGATTCCAGCTTTGCATCTCCGGGTGGGTTTGATGACGAGATCGCTCTGCAAGAAAGAGAACTCGAAGAGTTGCCAAAGATGTCAGCATATGAGGTTGAACTATATATAAGAACGAAAGAATTTCAGATGATGAGCCCGCCAATGGTAAAGGAATTTGGAACGTACTTGGATAAGGACGATCAGCAATTCATTAAGGATCGTGGTATTCAAAGTTACTTCTTGTTGCCCAGTATAAATGATAATATAGACGAATATGGAAACTTTCTGCCTAGTTTTATTGTCCAAGACAAACTAGATATACAATTTTCAAAATTCAATAAAAGCTCATCCACAGTAATGAATTATCCCTTGCCCCACAACAAGAAGGACGCGGTATATTTCGAAGTGAAGGTTTTCAGACATATCCCAAAATCCAATAGCATTTTCAGTATAGGTTTGACTACCGTTCCATATCCTTATTTTAGGGTACCCGGTATGGCTAAGTATTCCATCGCTTATGAATCCACAGGTAAATTAAGAATAAATGATCCTTTTATCGCCAGTACATTATTGCCAAAGCTGGAGGAAGGTGACACTGTAGGATTCGGTTACAGATATAAAACAGGCACTATCTTCATCACACATAATGGGAAAAAATTAATGGACGTAACACAAAATATCGGTATTGATCTTTTCATTGGAATTGGGGCATTTAATGCCGCATATACAAGAACATACACAAGGGACGGGCTATTGGAAGACCCAGATAATGTCAGCCTCCGTGAAGCTCTGTCAGAAGGTAAAGATATTGAAGTTACCAAGGATCTTCAAAGAGTTCATGATCCACATGACGAGAGTGACGAAATGACATCTGATGAAGTTGAATTACACGTTAACTTAGGTCAAATTGGATTTGTTTTTATAGAAGCGAATGTGAAAAAATATGCATTTGGAAGCGTTTATGGACAAATCGGAATTCCTCCAGCTTATAACGGAACTGAGATCAACAAGGATACGATCTTACAAAAGGGGGAAGAGTTACCACCCAGATATGCTGACGCTGACAATTTTTTCGGTAAACCGCAAGTGAGAGAAGGCTCGTCTGCTGGAATAATAGCTCAGACAAGTAGATCCAAGCACTCGATTGGGACGTATGAAAGGATATCCTCTAATTTCGACAGAGAAAACAATGTGTACGATGATAGTCTTGACATCAACTACAACAACGGTAGCAATAATGACGAAAATGCAGATTACAATGAAACTTCTCCGTTATTAGAAAATGCCAGTACTAAAAGCTCAGTAATCATAAATACCCCTTCTGAAATATCCGGTGGAGCTACCAATAAGAAATCTATAAACAAATCTAGCAAGAGACGCGAAAAGAACAAAGGTAAAGGCTCCAAAAAGAAAAAGAGGTCTAGAAGATAGAAAGACACTGTTAAAAAATTGATCACCCAATCGCAAATTATGCATAAAAATATATACACATTCCTACTGGCTTCTTTTTTTTCAATTCAATGGTTTAGATGGGTTTTAATATCTAAACATATATATAATATTTCAGTCATATTCATTTATTATTATTTTTTTCTTGTATACACGAACTGCTTAACGCTTCTTTTTGCCCTTGTTCTTGTTTTTCTTCTTCTTCGAAGCTGAAGAGCCACCATTATTATTCTGCACAGTATTGGCACCTTGCTTCTGCCCTGCAGCCGTTTTCGTGGCCGTAGGTTCGCTTTTCTTAACATCAGTATTCACGATTAAAGTGACCAGACCGACAACATCTTGAATATTTTTGGTTTTTATCTTCTTATCAGATTCTTTTACCTTAGCGTTCTTTTGCTTTTTCTTTAATTGTGCTTTTTTTTCGATTTTGCCTGGGGTTACAGATACACCTCTTGGGCCCAATGCACTAAGCAATCTCGAAACATCTTTGCTCTTATTCGTGGTAAATTTGTAGTTCGAGGACAGATGCGAGTTATGAGTTCTGAAAGATACTTTAGTGTTTTTTTTTGGTGTGGGTGGTTTATACGATATAGAAAATAGTGTCTGAGATGGATTCACCTCGAATAGGCGAACGCTATTCATGATGAAGTTGTCAATGGGCTTCACAGACATGCTCAGTAGTTTTGGGTGGTCGAATAGTTTCTCGCAGGGATAGAGGGGAATATACTCTTTTACCTTGTGTCTTTTGAATAATGCACAAATTGAATTTTTGGTATTGTTCCGATGAAATAGTTAACGCTTTAATTTTCCTGTGCGCTGCCGCTTACCCTGTCGCCTAGCCTAAAACAGAGCCTTCGTAGCATACAACCTTCAAAGTTACTGATATTGGTAAATTAGCTTCAGTCCATGATCTATAATCTTTATTGTTAGTTAGATCTAAGTTTGCCAAGAAGCTTCGTAGACGGGTTTCAATCCGGTAGTAGCGTTTGCCTCGTTATAGCAATTTTCTTGCACTGAGGACGACACTGCTACGAAGAGTCTACTACAGTACGTTGTTACTCCGGCTATTACCTCACTATAACCAAATCTTAATATGCCGCACCCGCAACATAGGCTTAAATATGTATACAAGTATATGTAGATCCTTTCGGAATGCTAGAAATAGTGTTTCATGGGGGAGAGGCCTGCTAAAGGTCTTTTATCGGCCAAGAACTTGAAAAAATTGATAAGGTCGACGATTGAAGTTGTTTTCTAACCCTCATGCCCTATTTCCCAATAATTAAGAATCGGATTATAAATGTATTAAATCATTTATGTTTTTTTTCTTTTCTAAATATTATGCTTTGTACTGCTTAAACCTAGTATTTATAACAAAATATATAATCAAAAAGCTTGTCACCAAATATTTTCTAGGAGCCCCATAGCCTCCAAATACAACAATCAGGTAAAACTCCTCGGGTTGACTCGATCATTCTGCTTAAAATATGCACAGGGCCTCTAAAAGCCTTCTCTTTTTCATCTAGGTAACCGTCAATACTGCAAGGAAAATCCCGTTTTTATTGCACCGTAACCTATTCAAAAACATATAGAGTACTTTAATTCTTTGAGGGGGTATTTGTGTCAAGTGAAAGCTATCCCTAAGAACAGCCTGCAAGCGACTATCAAGTCTGGCCTAGACCTCGTTAAATTTTTTTCGTTTTTGAAGAAGATCTGAACTAACATAGCGTTATATTGGAACAAAAATACAAGGAGTGCATATTCAGTAAGTGTTAAAGCCATCAATTCGAACAGTTACTGAACAACCATTAAGTTCTCATCAACACATATTTACTGTTCGTGCGGTGACCTCACACAAGATGTTCAAGCTGAAGACAAGCGCCCCAAACTACGATGAAACTTTAAACTCTAATAAGGGTGATCAAAATTCGACCGCTGTAAATGGTAAGGAAACGAGCCAAATGAGACATTTGAGTATTCCACATAATCAATACCAGAATCCGTCCATTGCAGAGTCAAGGAGAAGCTCTACTAGGTATGATGGAGGTTATTCTGCCGATATAACCCCTGCTCAAATAAGAATTATTGATAATATAGACAACAGAGCAAGACTAAGAAAGACACTTCAAAGAAATTCAAAGGTCTTGCATGGATACAGTAGCCTCAGCGAGAACGACCGATGGTATTTCGATCTATTCGATAGAAAGTATTTTGAAAATTATCTCGAAGAACCCTCCTATATCAAGATCTTTAAAAAAAAGGAAGAGTTGAAACAGTTTGAAAGGATGTTCTTAGCTCAGGAGTTGAAAATTCCTGATGTATATAGATCACCCAATTATCAAGGAGAATCAACAGGGGCCAATTCCGAACTCTTCAAAAATTCAATATGCTGTTCTACATTCAGTCACGATGGTAAATATATGGTTGTTGGTTGCAAAGATGGTTCTTTACATCTTTGGAAAGTCATGAACTCACCAGTTAAGAGATGGGAAATGGCTCGATCAGAAAAATCGGTTAGTTTAACTAGAGCGAACTCTTTAAAAATCCAGAGACATTTAGCTAGCATTAGTTCTCACAACGGATCCATGTCAAGTAATGATTTAAAACCAAGCGACCAGTTCGATGCAGCTTCGAAACAATTACATCTATACGCACCAGTTTTCTATTCCGATGTGTTCAGAGTTTTCATGGAACATACCTTAGATATCTTAGATGCGAATTGGTCCAAAAATGGATTTCTAATAACAGCTTCGATGGACAAAACTGCAAAACTATGGCATCCTGAGAGGAAATACTCATTGAAAACTTTCGTTCATCCTGATTTTGTCACTTCTGCAATATTTTTCCCCAGTGACGATCGTTTCGTAATAACCGGATGTTTAGACCACAAATGCAGGTTGTGGTCTATACTTGATAACGAAGTCTCCTATACCTTTGATTGTAAAGACTTGATAACGTCTTTAACTCTATCTCCTTCTGATGGAGAATATACTATTGTCGGCACGTTCAATGGGTACGTTTATGTTTTATTAACGTATGGTTTAAAATTTGTTTCTTCATTTCATGTGATTGACAAAAGCACGCAAGGGACTACCAAAAATAGCTTCTACCCGTCTTTCGAATTTGGGAAAACTCAACACGGCCCTAGGATTACGGGCCTTCAATGCTTTTTCTCTGAGGTAGATAAAAATTTACGATTAATAGTTACTACAAATGATTCGAGAATCCAAATTTTTGATCTAAATGAAAAAAGAGCACTGGAAGTATTAAAAGGATTTCAAAGTGGCTCTTCAAGGCATAGAGCTCAACTATTAATGATGAAAAATGAGCCAGTAGTATTTACGGGTAGCGATGATCATTGGTTTTACGCCTGGAAAATGCAGACCTACAACTTATCAGCAGAAACGAATAGCATAATTCCAAACAGAAAAAAGAGGCTGAGCGGTAATATGAGTTTCAAAGGGCTTTTGAGGATTGTCTCCAATAAAAGTACGAATGACGAAGCCTCGACAGAAGCCTCAAACCAAGGTGGGTCTCGCACAAACCAAAACTCTTCAAAAACTGCCCCTCAGACTCAACATGTTGGTAGCCAAGCTATCAAAAATAATCATTACATATCGTTCCATGCCCATAGTGCGCCAGTCACTTGTGCTAGTATTGCTCCCGATGTTGCACTTAAAAACGTTTCATTATCAAACGATTTGATTTTCGAGCTGACTTCACAGTATTTTAAAGAGTTGAATCAAAATAATAATAATGCGGAAAATAATGGCGCAAATGATAGCAAACCCACCTTGCAGGCTATTAAAGAGTCGGGAGGATTTAGCACAAATTTATCAAACGTCGTAAATAATGTTGGTACAATTTTAATCACGACAGATAATCAGGGTTCGATTCGTGTTTTCAGAACTGATATCTTGCCAGAAATACGTAAGAAAATCATTGAGAAATTCCACGCTTATAACTCGTTCCACAGTGAAGCTACTGACAAAAGAAACAGCCAAAATAATGACAGTTTATTCGTTAGTAAAATGGATGAGACAGAGCCGGAAGAAGTTGACGAATTTAGCACTGCCCCACCTTCAAATGTAGATAACAAAAGAGATCAAGAAAGTAGGTTGAGCAATGATTTTTATGAGCAACATTTGAACAATAACCAAGTGGTTTCAGGTAAGTCGCCAAGAGCCGGTGCTATTTTCAAAAACTCGATATTCAACAAATCCAATGGCAGTTTTATGTCATTAAAGTCAAGAAGCGAGAGCACTAATTCTACGTTATTCGGGCCGCATGATATTCCGCAAAGCTCTACCTCGGATCCGAAGCTAAAGTGCGACGTTTGCAATGGATCTAAGTTTGAATGCGTCTCAAGAAATCCGATTAGTGGAGGCGAGGATTATTTCACTTGCACTGACTGTGGTACGATACTCAATAATTTCAGATAAGAAGCCATTCAGACACGAAATAGACCAGACCAGATCCTAGTCTTTCACCAAATCAGCATAGTTAAAAAAAAATAGCTTACTACTGTTAATTATTATAATACTGTTAAATATTCTTCATTACTGACACATTTCTCGCCTGACAATTCCTGCCAAAAAACGCCGGAAACGGACTTAGACTGACGTGGTTCATCAGGGCGAGATTGGACTCCTTCTGGACAGGAAAAAAGGAAATGAAGGGATGGGGATTTCACCCCAATAAAACCCAGGGTAGAATATATGGTTACATACATATATGTTCTAGATTAGACAGCTAGTGAGGGTTCCCAATACTATGAAAAAAGGTCTCAAAGGCAAAGTTAGCATTTAACACCTCATTCAATTACAGCGGGATCGGCCTCTTTCGCGTTCGGAAAAAAAAATCAAAAAAACTAACATTAAGCACCGCTGTAATTTCAGATTGTGACTAAATCATCGATCGATAATTATGGTATATATAAAAACATTATTATCGCTCCAAAATTGGGATTTACTTTTTCTTTCTCTACAATGTCTCCCCTCCATGATCGAAACTGATATCAATCTTCTTTGACTGCCAGAGCAACTAAGACACTCATTGAATAAAAATCTATACTTTAAGCAAATATGTCATCTGAAAATTCTAAACAGGAGAATCAAGTTGAGAAAACAGCAGCTCAAAAAATATCAAAGTTTGGTTCGTTTGTAGCTGGTGGCCTAGCAGCATGTATAGCGGTCACTGTTACCAATCCGATCGAATTGATTAAGATTAGAATGCAACTTCAAGGTGAAATGTCCGCTTCAGCTGCGAAAGTTTACAAGAATCCAATTCAAGGTATGGCAGTGATCTTTAAAAACGAAGGTATCAAAGGTCTACAAAAGGGTTTAAACGCTGCTTACATCTATCAAATTGGATTAAACGGTTCCAGATTGGGGTTTTATGAGCCAATTAGAACATCATTAAATCAAGTTTTCTTTCCAGGTCAAGAACCACACAAGGTACAAAGTGTCGGAGTTAACGTTGTTTCTGGTGCTACCTCTGGTATAATTGGTGCCGTCGTTGGTTCTCCATTGTTTTTAGTAAAGACAAGACTTCAGTCGTATTCTGAGTTTATAAAAATTGGTGAGCAAACTCATTATACTGGTGTTTGGAACGGGCTGGTCACAATTTTCAAGACTGAAGGTGTTAAAGGGCTGTTCAGAGGTATCGATGCCGCTATTCTTAGAACAGGTGCTGGTTCCTCTGTTCAACTACCAATTTACAACACAGCAAAGGGATTTTTGGTAAAGAATGATATAATGAAGGATGGACCAGCCTTACATTTAACCGCAAGTACTATATCTGGGTTAGGTGTTGCCGTGGTTATGAACCCTTGGGATGTTATTTTGACAAGAATCTATAACCAAAAGGGTAACTTGTACAAGGGACCTATCGACTGTTTAGTAAAAACAGTAAAAATTGAAGGTGTTTCTGCCTTGTATAAAGGTTTCGTGGCTCAAGTCTTCAGAATTGCCCCTCATACGATCATGTGTTTGACCTTTATGGAACAAACAATGAAGCTGGTTTATTCAGTGGAGTCAAGAGTTTTAGGCCATAATTGATATCCATAAAACATAGAGGCTTGAAATTTCATCCGCTGTGCCAGAATGGTTCCTAATTAATGGTACAATTACAGATTTTTTCGTTTTACCATGTAACACTAAGGAAAACAGAGCATTTTTTATTTCACATTCATACACTATAGTTTTATAAACTTTGATATATACACAACGTAACGATAAACATACAAAATATATATTACTACTCTTCAGTTTCGCGAACTGTATCTCCCAAAATCCACAGTAATTGTCTATAAAAACTCGAGTTTTACAGCGTGATCTTCTTCAGCACTTTCTTTTTTTCAACTTTTACTCTCTCTTTCACTTTCGCTTCTTCAAGCTTCTTTAAGTAACTGTTATAAACAACCACATCTGCTACTAAGACTAATATCCCAAAAAATAGACACAATAAGAGACGAACATGTACTGGGAAATTTGTAGAGGTCCCGGTCCAGTACCAAATAGCCACGACAACAGAAACGACACTTACAAGAACGTTGAAAACAGTAGTAACTTGTTCTTTAATTTGCTTATTGATTTGCGAAGGTGTAAGCTCGTCTTCTTCTCGAAGTGACGAGATAGGTTTATTTCTCTTGACCATTGTTTGGTATTCAAGCTCTTGTTCCTGATATTTTAAAAACTCTAAATTCTTCTTAAAACTCTCTGAATAATGCGAACCTTTGGCAACTTTTGGTTTGAATTCGAATTCGAGTGGTGTCAACAGTTCTCTCATTGAGCAGGGCAAATCATTATCCTTCGTGTACTCCTTTACATAAAATAGCAGTGAATTGATGGGGACAGCGTGCCCTTGTAAAAACACCTCAATATCCTCATCAATACTTTTGTTTGATCTTCCACTGCTCTTGAACTTTCGCAGAAACTCTGTTGTCTTCCTATTCAGCTTAATGTCAAACATCCGAAAAGATATGTATACAGCCAGGCCTTGAAACGGGTTTGCTTTTCTTGCCCTCTCTTCAGGCAAGTCTTTAAGAGAGTCTTTTCTTTATTTTCATCTTGTATCGTGAATATTTCCTACGCCATATTCCAATAATTTAGGCATATATATGAGTTTAATCACCAAGAAACCTAGTAACAGGGCCAAAACAACAGCCGCTGAAGAACGCATGGATATCACTGAAGTCTCTAATTGTTTGATGGGTATACAAAAGCTGTTTTCTTTAAGTTTTCACTATAAATTTTTGATTCAGTTCCAAAAACTCAACAAATTACTTGGGCGTGTGGCGTAGTCGGTAGCGCGCTCCCTTAGCATGGGAGAGGTCTCCGGTTCGATTCCGGACTCGTCCAAATTTTTTAGGTTTTTTTTACATCTACCCTAATCAAATAGATAAAAGCAAAGCATCACATAGAGGAGACGTTGATATAATTGGACGAAAATAAAGATTATATCAATAGTTTACCAGTGGTCTCTTCATATCTTAATGGCTCATCTAAACCTACAAAAGTTACCAGCAATTCGTTGAAGTTCAAAAGTTACCCTTCTTTGTGGTTCTCTGAAGGGGCGAGAAGGAGAGGAAAGGATTAGCATGGGAAAAAACATAAAAAGACCCAATGGGTGGCAATATCTGAAGATGTCTTCGAGGAATCTGGTTGAATCAATTGATTACAGCTGCAAGTTTCAAGATCGTTAATTCACAGTAATAATGTCCGAAAAAGTTATCAATCCTCAAGTTTCATGGGCTCAAAGGTCTAGCACCACTGATCCAGAGAGAAATTACGTCTTAATGACCGTGTCAATTGCTGACTGTGATGCCCCAGACTTAACTATCAAACCAACTTACATTGAATTGAAGGCTCAATCAAAGCCTCATGTCGGTGACGAGACTGTTCATCATTATCAACTGCATATTGATCTGTATAAGGAAATCATACCTGAAAAAACAATGCATAAAGTCGCTAATGGTCAACACTATTTCTTGAAACTGTACAAAAAGGATTTGGAAGCCGAATACTGGCCACGTTTGACAAAGGAAAAGATGAAGTACTCTTACATCAAGACTGATTTCGATAAATGGGTCGATGAAGATGAACAAGATGAAGTCGAAGCTGAAGGTAACGATGCCGCCCAAGGCATGGACTTAAGCCAAATGATGGGTGGTGCTGGCGGCCCTGGTGGCGCTCAAGGCATGGACTTCAGTCAAATGATGGGCGGTGCTGGCGGCCCTGGTGGCGCTCAAGGCATGGACTTCAGTCAAATGATGGGCGGTGCTGGCGGTGCTGGTGGAGCTCAAGGCATGGACTTCAGTAAAATGATGGGCGGTGCCGGAGGTGCCGGCTCTCCAGATATGGCTCAATTGCAACAATTATTGGCCCAAAGTGGTGGTAATTTGAACATGGGCGATTTCCAAGAAAATGACGAAGGAGATGAGGAAGATGAAGAAGAACCGGAAGTGAAAGCATGAAAGAATAACGGCCTCGTGTTTGAGGAACTAACAGGAGTAACGGAGAACGAAAGGTAAAAATCTGTACTTTTTTCCCCTCGTTGTTCGGTTTGTTGGTTTGTTGTTATCTTTTATGTAATAAATATCGTAGTATTAATTAAAAAATTTATTCATAACTATTTTTTGCCATATAATTTACAAAAAAAAAACCCAGCTAACTCTTGATGTTGTATTAAGATGCCAAATGAATAAGAAGAATATGGGGATGCTAATGTCGAGTCAACCAAACTGTATGAAATGCTGGATTATTTCTATGTCGTAATTGTAAAGGGTAGAATGTAAAGAAGAAACATAAGTGTGACATTCCTGGGTGGATAGTGCTCAAGAAAAATCTAGTTTATCAACGATATCTTTAACGAACGGGGAATCGTAAATCTCGTCAATCGACCAACGTTGGTTTTTCCTCGTTAAAGTGTTCTCCACGATTTTTTTCCCCGTATTAGTGTCATCATCACTTAACCTATACCATCTCCAATCGAATCTAGCTATACGGTGTGACGTGGCCCTGCTACGCTGTCTCATTGAAGCGTTTGGAGGCGGATCAAATGGTAACCTATCCTCAAATAAACTATATAATATGACGCCTAAAGCCCACGTATCACTCAAGTGACCATCATATGGAACTCCCATCAATATTTCTGGAGACACATAGTCCTCTGATCCACACCTTGCTGTACACATTTCATCATTCTCAATTTTTTTACAAAGACCGAAGTCCGCTAGTTCAATAACATTCTGCCTGTAGTAAATTGGTGAATCCTTAAAACTATTGATATCATCAAATGTGTATTTCAATAATACGTTTTCTAACTTCAAGTCACGATGAATAACATTACTTTCATGCAAGTATTTTACTGCCAGAGCCAACTCTGCAAAGATCCTTTGAATTAGCCATAACTCTAAGCCACCGTTACGGGCCATGACGGCAGCTAATAAATCTCCTGCAGAACAATAGGACATAATCATGTCACAGGGCGGTAGAGCTCTTGGGTTCTTTTTAATCAAATCGTGTAAAGGCTTCTTGCTGGTAATAAAAATTGGATTGTTAATTCCAAGTAGTTTGACTATACATGGATGGTTTAGCGATTTCAAAACTTGAAGTTCTCTAGTCAAAGAATTTTCCAAACGGGATAAAGTTTCTTTATATCGTAATGATGTGTTAATTTGTTCGACATGTGATAATTCTTCAGGATATTTGAGCCTTTTTACAGCCACTTGCGCTGATTTAGGATCACTTTGGTCCATCGATTCATATAAAAGCACATTACTAAAGTTTCCTGAACCAATTGGCCTTACCTTTCTCCATAGCAATGGCTGGTCCCAATGATCCAGAAGAAAGCCCTGGAGCGTTTCATCATCGTATTTGTCCGTGTAGTCACCACTTTCTGACAAACATGATTTTTTTGAAGTGTTACTATCAGAATCACTATTGAATGTCTCCTCAGCGACTGTTGGTAAAGAAACCACTCTTTGAGGCAATAAATTCGCAGGTGCAACAAGCTCAGAAACAACTCTTTGGTTTGGCTGCGCAATGGAAAGCATGTCATCCAATAAGCGTGCATGACTTCGCCTTTTGGGAATATTTAATGAAGATTGATCTATGGGTGACATACTGAAATTTCCTGGGGATAACGGAGTATAGGTCATCGGTGTGGGTAAAGTTTGAACATTCTCGAACGTTGGAATAGACACAGTCAAGGGCGTAGTGCAAGTTTCGCTAGTGGGTACAATGAAAGGAGCTTTTTGGTTTCCCTCCTTATTTTTAATAGGTGATGTCCTTTCCTGTTGCTTGTCAGTGGAGTCCGAAAATCCGTCTTGTTTCAACTGAGGTGTCTTTGGCTGTGAAAAGAGCCTACTAAATTCATCCATTGCCGGTATAGCACAAACGGATGCTGTAAATATGAGTGATTTTGAATTCAAATTTCAAGTATGATTCCTGAGCTTATCTTGCCAAAAAAACTGTCTACCTGTGTAGAAAAGAAAAAGACAAAGAAAGCGCCCCACGTTAATGAAATGACTGTGACTAAAAAACTTTCTATGCTTAAGAATAGCGTTGCATGGGGGAATTGAGCACTCAGCCTTCTCAGTACGTATTTGTTTATTTTAAGTTAACTCAATTATCTCGTGATCGATGAATGTATGAAAAATGAAAATCTAAAAGGAAAAAAGAAAAAGGCTGTCTTCCAGTCTTGAAAAAGGAATATCGGAATATAGTGTGCGTTGAATGAAGCAAGCAGATATTTTCCACAAGACAAGAAAACGTATTTCATGTCAATCGTTTAAGCGCGAATATGTGAGTTCAAGTTTGTGTACAGAAATATTTACTTATCTAACATTTCCACCGCTATCATTCTTTCTTAACTTTTCTTTTTTTTACCATTTGAGATAAGATGTCATTATTATTTGATTCAGCAGTAGCTCTTTTTCTTTTGGGACCTCCCGCTTGCTTTTTCTGTTTTACTTCAAACTTATCTAATTGTTCCTTACGCGACTTAGCACCCAACTTCTGTAGTGTCTCATTTTTATTTAAGTACTCTTTGTCTTCTAGCAATTCACTGTCACTCTTGGATTCCAACCACTCTAACAGTTTGATTTCATTCCCATAGCCTTCATCATTCTCGTACGGAGTCTCCAAGACAATTGGAATACCCTCAAGATGCTTGGAATGGGCAATCATCCTAAAGACATCGATGCCCAAGTAACCTTGACCCAAGCGTTCGTGCAAATCTCTATTTGCGCCAAGTGGGGCCTTAGAGTCGTTCAAATGAATAGCGCTTAGATGTTTGAATCCTATTACATCGTCGAATTCTTTCCAAAAATTGTGGAATGCCTCAGTGGTACTTATATCGTAGCCTGCGGCAAAGGTATGACAGGTATCTATACAAACACCTATTCTTGATTTGTCTTCAATCATTCCGATAACTTGCTTTAAGTCTACCAAGGAGCTTCCTACCAGATTCCCGGTACCCGCCATATTTTCTAATACAATCTTGACAAATTCTGTTTCTTTGATAGCTTTGTTCAAGTATGAGGCCAATTGCTTCAATTGCAATTGATGGTCGCCTTTTAAGGTAGAACCTGGATGTAGGTTATAGAGACCAACGCCCAATTGCTCACATCTCTTTAAATCATCCATGAACGATTCATAACTCTTTTCAGCCTTTTCCTTATCTGGATTAGCTAAATTAATGAAATATTGGCCGTGCGGTAAGATATCAGTTAGTGGATTGTAGTTATAAGTTTCACAATTTTTCTTGAATTTGTTTATTTCCTCTTGTGTATACTGTGGAGACACCCATTTTCTTGGAGATTTTAAAAACATGGCAAAGGAATTACAACCAGTGTTAAATGCATTTGTTACACTATTTGAAATTCCACCGGCCCCCGACATATGGGCACCGAATTTATATTTTGAAACAGCAGATCTAACAAAACTAGTTTTTGAGGACATTGTTGTGGCTAGGATACGGGAGAAGACGGTGTATTTTTGCGTCTTGCCTTTCTGATGTAGAGCTTACTTTTCCATATTTGCAAAGAAGTTTAACTCGTATCATTAGAGGAAGAAAAAGGATCAGGCAAGTGAAAAATAAAAAAACGACGGAGCTAAAAAAGTCTGAAAGTATTGATGAAAAAAGTTTGTCTATGTAGATATATAAGTTTATATTAATGTGAAGAGAAAGAAGAAAGCCATGAGGAAACATCTGCCTATCTTCTACCCTTCGTTACTTTGTTTTTATTTTTACTTGATTTCTTGGTTTCTTGAGCCTTCTTGGCTGCGGCAGCCAACTGCTCTTTTGTCTTGGGTACAACTTGAAAGAACCCATCTAGTCTACCCTGAATGCCTGACCTTAGCCCTTTTTTCAACCTTGTTATGCCGGATTTAACTCTTTCCTCACTAAATTTCTTCTCATCGCATAAATACTGGATCAGTTCCTTTTCATTTGGTGGCGACCACTTCAAGTTCACTTCGCTACCATCGATAACTTCAGGGTCTAGAAATAACAGCCTTGCCTGTTTGTAGGGCCAGTTTTCAGGGATTTTCCACTTAGTGTTGTTTGACTCGCCAGACTCGATGAACTCTATAATTTTCTCAATGGATCCATGCGTTTTCATGAGTTTCAAAGCGGTCACTGGACCAACACCTCTGATGCTTTCACAGTAGTCACAACCGAGCATAATACAAAGGTCAACGAACTGTTCTATGGTCAAATCGAGGCCTCTCAAGACCAGCTCTGTGTCTATTTCATGAATCGGCTCCTTCTTGGCCTCTGAAAATGTCAAGTGTCTTAACAGAAAGGGCGTTCTGTAACAAAGAGTGTCCATATCTTCACTTGCTGCCGCGTAAACCTTACCCTTTTTCGCCAATTCAGCACACTGGGCCTCTGCTTCCGTGGGCGCTATTATGAACGGAATGCCCATGAGTCCTAATAATTTTTGAGCTTCTTCGTTATGCTCTTTGGAGACCTTAACCAACCGTCTTTCTTGCTTCATCTTCTCTAGTTCGGTGGTAGCCTCTGCCAGTTTTTTCTCAGTTTCTTGTCTTCTCGTGGACCGCTTGGTCAACTCATGAGATTTCATATCTGGAGGCTTACCATCAAAGACATAGCAAGGCTTGATTCCGTGGTCGATCATTCTCAGTGTCCTGTAGAACATACCCATCAAATGCGATGTAGTTTCGCCGGCTTCATTGGTCAATTGCCCACCATCCTGCTGCCTCACGGCAATCAAGAATTGATATAGCGACATAGAGGCATCGATGGCCACTTTTCTGCCAAAAAAGCTCTTGATGTCGCTTTTCCTGATAGCGGAGGGCACGTGTTCTGAAATAATTGCATTTAAACCTTTGATACCCATTTTCTCCCAACGAACTCTTTCCTGTCTCACTGTACCCAATACGCTGCGTTTCTCATTGATATAGCCTAAAGGTGAAATAATCTAGAGAATAACCAACGGCTTATGGACGCGACGCGTCACAGTGTCAAAAAAAAAAAAAACGCTGGATAAAGGTGCCAGACGCGTAAAAACGACAGCAGGTTTCACCAATACGGGAGCCAGTGGACTAAGTGCTTTCCGATGGCTTGACAAATCCATTCAATTAATTAGATAAACCATTCCAATTGCTCCCCCCCTTCAAAACATCTCGTAGGGTGCCTAGCAGGGTGTCGTTGTCTTATTATCACTCTGAACGAGCTGTAGTGCCGGCCGGGTGCCTCATTCGGCAGTTTTTTTCGCTCGCTTTTTTCGTGAAAAGCGAAAAGTGGCAAGCAAACCTATATCACTTTCTACTTCTTTCCCTGTTCTTTTGTTTATTGGTAAGAGCCACTATCACATCCCCATTAACGAAAGTCGCCAAAGTGTGTCATTTAATACTACGCTCAGTGACAGTATTTTGTTTAGATCTCAACCAGAGACGACCATCAAGTGCTACGCCATTTACACGTTGCCTGTGATCCTGCTGTTTCAGGGGACCTTCCAAAACAAGACACTAGCAATTTCGCAAGGATGGACAAGCTGGTCGTGAACTACTATGAATACAAGCACCCCATAATCAATAAAGACCTGGCCATTGGGGCCCATGGCGGCAAGAAATTCCCGACGTTGGGTGCTTGGTACGACGTTATCAACGAGTACGAATTTCAAACGCGTTGTCCTATCATCCTGAAGAATTCCCACAGAAATAAACATTTTACATTTGCCTGTCATTTGAAAAACTGTCCGTTTAAAGTTTTACTAAGTTATGCTGGCAATTCTACGTCCTCGGACACTTCTTCCCCTTCCGGCAATGACAATGTAGACCCCTCCGGAGCTTCTGATCATGTTCATCACCATAGCGACAACATTAACGATGACGACAACAATAACAATAATGTCAATAACAACACTAAGGTCAGAAATGACAACAAACTCGAATTCGTTACAGACGATCTTGAGTACCATCTGGCAAACCCGCATCCAGACGATGCCGGTGACAAAATCGAGTCGAGAAACAATGGGGGCGATGGGAACAACGACGATGATGGTGATGCTAACAACATTTTCAAGCAGCAGGGCGTTAATATCAAGAATGACACCGACGAGGATTCGGTAAACAAGTCGTCTATCGACCAAAATTTGGAAAACTCTAATGATTCTACTACTGCTAACGACAACAACAACAACAGCAACAATAACAACGCTAACGATGAGGATGACGTTCACACTCAAATGACTAAGAGCTACTCCGATGTGGTGAACGATGAAGACATTAACGTTGCCATTGCGAACGCTGTTGCCAATGTAGATTCTCAATCAAATAACAAGCAAGCCGACAAAGACGACGACGCCTCCAATAACAATGATGACAATAATAATAATAATAGTACTAATGATAACAATAACAATAACAACAATAATAATAATATTAATAATAATAACAGTGTTACTAACCACGACATTTCCTCTCACTCACCTTCTTCGATACGAGAATCATCTATGAATCTCGATGTCTTCAATTCTGCTACCGACGACATTCCAGGTCCATTTGTCGTTACCAAGATCGAGCCCTATCATAGCCACCCGCTAGAAGATAACCTATCGCTGGGGAAGTTCATCTTAACGAAGATTCCTAAGATATTACAAAACGATTTGAAATTTGATCAAATACTAGAAAGCTCTTACAATAATTCCAACCACACTGTAAGTAAATTCAAAGTTTCCCATTATGTGGAAGAATCTGGCCTGCTGGACATCCTAATGCAAAGATATGGGTTGACGGCTGAAGATTTTGAGAAAAGATTATTGTCTCAAATCGCGAGACGTATAACCACATACAAGGCAAGATTTGTTCTGAAAAAGAAAAAAATGGGCGAATATAACGATCTACAACCTTCTTCGTCCTCCAATAATAACGATAACAACGATGACGAACTGTCCAGCGCAAACATGAGGAATAATTCCATTGACTATACTAAACATCAGGAAATTTCAAGTGCGGCGGCCTCGCCAAATACAATTAAGAATGAGAATAACATAAGCGACACCAAAAATGAGAATAGTAACAACAGTAACAATAACGACAATTCGAACCTATTGGAAGGCGTCTTGGATAAATCATCTAGTCATCGTTATCAGCCCAAAAAGTTGCCCAATGTTAATAAATGGAACAAACCAGATCAAATCACTCATTCCGATGTATCCCTTGTTGGACTGGATGAACCAAACGATGGCAGTAATTCAAATGTTCACCCAACCTTGGCCGAAGTGGACGCGCAAGAGGCTCGCGAAACCGCTCAATTGGCCATAGATAAGATCAATTCTTATAAAAGATCTATCGACGATAAAAATAGTGGTGGCCACAACAACTCATCAAGAAACGTTGTGGATGACAACCTGATCAACGATATGGATTCAGAAGACAACCACAAGTCTAAGAGACAACATTTGTCCGATATCACACTGGAAGAAAGAAACGAAGATGATAAATTGCCACATGAAGTGGCGGAACAATTAAGATTACTGTCGTCACATCTAAAAGAGGTGGAGAACTTGCATCAGAATAACGATGATGACGTGGACGATGTTATGGTGGATGTAGATGTCGAATCGCAATACAACAAGAACCCTACTCACCATCACCATAACCATCACAGCCAACCTCATCACGACGAAGAAGACGTTGCCGGATTAATGGGCAAACCGGATGATGATGATGGTGATGACGATGATGATGATGACGACGATGACCTTTCTGACGAAAATATCCAGCCTGAATTAAGAGGCCAATAATTTATCCGCGAGGTTCCTCTCTTTCTCTTCCCTTTCACTCACTTTCTCTATATGTTTTTCTTTCCCTTTGAAATATATATTTTATCTTATGTATGTTTTTTTGTATTATAAACAAATCTCGTTTTTTCCTTTGCTTTTTTTTTTGTTACACATCTATCTATGAATTTATCTCAATTTAAGTTCTTATTGAGATAGTCCGCGAAAAGGGCGCCTATTCTATCTTGATCTATATCTCTTAGTCTATTAAAGTTGATGAATTGTCTTTTTAATCTCTGCAATTGCGCCAAAGTGACGACATTACCGATGGGTAGATCCACGAAAAAGCATCCGTCGTCATTGATGTCCGTGACACCTTCAGAAACAATGACTCTTGTACCGTTGCTCACCCCGCCAATCGAGGTCAGACTTTTAATGTGGTTCATTATCACTTTTATTATCTTGGTGGTTTCCACATCGAGGACTTGAATGAAATTGGATTGAGATGCAGGTTTTAACACGGTTGCGGAGTTTGGTTTCTGTAGGCCTTTATTCAATGGGTCATTGTGTCCGCTGTTTTTGGCCGATTTGGAAGTTTGGAAGACTACTTTGTAGAGATCATCAATACACTCGGTTATATTGTCCTGTGGAGTGAGAATAGCGAAAAGCGGAGAATCCCAACGATTGTTTGAATTAGGTTCTTCGTATCTTTGGATCAACTGGTTCAATAATTCTGGTTCCCAGGGATTTACGTTCGAGGTATTGTTCCATTCAAATATCGTTTCTGGTGGACAAAGAGTTTGAATTACGCAGAACGTGGTGGACAAGTTTTTCACTTCACAGTGAAGTTGATACCGGAAACCCTTAATATAGTTCAAGGAATCTACTATGACTATTTTGTTCCTGGACAAGTCTCTTTTCACCGCGGAGATGATTTCCGATCTCAGTTTTCTTTCGTCTTGTGAAGTTATGTAGTCTGAATGCTTGATTCCCAGCGTCTCATCGGAATGATAAACTATGGAATATTTACTTAGTGATGGGGTTGCATCGATTTTAGATTGTAGTAGCTGCACTAGATGTTTGGCGAGCGTTGTTTTACCACTGCATGGGTATCCTGTAAAAAGCACTAGCGGCATCTCCTTCTCAACTTGAACTGTATTATTTTTTTACTTTACAAGATTTCGACATTACTTTACATAGTACTATTCAATATCCATTTATTCACCATTTCCTTTTCTTTTCTTTTTCCATCGCGATGATCACATCGAAGAAAAAGAAAAGTGAGAGAAAATTTTTTTTTTTCGCCCTTAGTATGAGGGAATGTGTTTGCACCAAAACTGTGTGAATAGCAAAGAGTGCATGCACGCCGTTTCAAGCATGTTGTGGTGTGTGTGTGTGTGATACACTATGACATAATGATTTGCAGGCTACGTTTCATTTTACACAGCTCTTATAGTAAGGCGATTATGGCTTGTTCGGTTATTTCTTTTCAGTTTGCCTTTTCACATTCGAGTTTGCCTATCCGCCCGAGTCGAGTTCTGACTTTGATTGAGATATTTTTTTTCCCAAATCAAAGGAAAACAAGAAGATGATAATTATGTAATCTGTTACCTAATACCGGGAAAACCTGCTTCATACCAAGGAATCTGGCCCTGACGTGCCTGAGAGAATATTGTTGTTTTATAAAGTAGAGTAGAGTGTGGGTATATTTAGGTATTCAACTGGAACAATCCCCCGTTTCGTTCGTACATGTCGGGCTCTTCCAGGGAAATCAAGGGGATACGAAAACGAAAACAAAGTTTTTGGATAAGGTTTAAACAACGGCAACAAAACGGCAAGGAAGAGGAACACGGAACGGAATAGACACAATTATGTAATTTATGTAGCGTAGTGTGCCGTGTGTGATTTCTTGAGCAAAAGAAGCGAGTTACGGACTTAGGTGGGCGTATGTAGTGCCTTTTTCAAATTCAACCAGAAGGGGAAGGTGGGGGGGGGAAGGAGGGAGGAGGGAAAGGGAAGTAAGTGGTAATGGCACATAGAGTGGTCCCACCCCGCGCTAGCGGGAGCGAAAAGCTTATGGTATAATTAAATATCCCCGTATTATATGTTTATATGCGGAATGGAACCCAAATCAGGACTAGAATGCCAACTGCGAAATGTTTGCCGAGGCTAAGGAACGTGGAATGGCAAAAAAAAAACGAGGGGCACGGTCGGTGCGCGGGCCAAGATTTACAGAAAGGGCTTATGAAAAGCAACAATTTTGACGCGGGCAAGTTGCCATTTACAGATTTGCTTTTGCAGTAGGCCGCTGACTATCCAGCAGTGATAACGAATGAGATCATTATTCCACAGGCAACGCAGGCAAAGACTGGCCAACATCATTCATTGAATTACTAATCTGTATTGATTCTTCCACCTTCCTGAATTGTTTACCACTGAGACTGAGACTGAGACCTTCCCGGGACCCGGAACCGCGGCGCAAAGATGGCCCAAAGCTGAAACCCGGGCCCCGGAGGTGAATCCCCTGCTAGAAAACACGGTAGCCTTCTCCGCAAATCCGGCCCTGCTCCATTTTTGTCTTGGCCAAAAAGCGAGTCGGCCCCGAGCGCACGACCGGGAACAACGGGAAACCAGGCGAAGGCCGTGTCTCGGACGAAGACCCGGGAAAAAGTGAAGGGTGCTACGGCCTTTACTTACTCTGGCGCCGCGTCCGCTACGGTACTACCCCGGCGTCTAAACAGAGACCCCCCCGGGGCAGGGGTCCGAACTTAAAAAGCCTAATCCAGAAGGAGTGAAGGAGGAGCAGGAGCAGGCCCGCTGCACGGGGTCGAAGCAGGCTGCTGCGCTGGCGAACGAGACTACGCCCGCTGGAAAGTGGAAAAAAAAACAAAATTGAAAATATTTCTTTCCTCAAGGACCCGACTGAGTTTGGTGTTGCGGATCTCTCACACGGTAAGAATCTCCCGTAGTTTTCCGCGGGCTGCTTTCAAGTGTCATTTATCGTATTATGCAGATTTTTTTTCCAAAGAGTAGATAAATTGCTATTTTTTCTCCGAGACAACTTTAAAAAATATCGAGACTAAGTTTGTTTCTGCATAAATTATATATATACGAAGGCTATTAAATAATCTCCTGCATTATTTTTCCTTGCTTAACCCCGTGTGATTAGTTTATCTCGCTTCTAGGTTTGCGCTTTTATTATTTATTTACTTATCTGTTCGTTCCCTCCTTCATCACCGTATATGCTTTCTGCAAGTTCCCTTCCACACTCAGTAGTATAATAAAACATTCATAAGAACGTTAGGAAACAAGGATTATTATTTATTTGAGCAAATCACTCACGAACTTAGAGGAATTAATATAAAAAATTGCTTCTCTTAGTTTCTTCTAAATTTATTTATTCGTTCACCACTATTTTTTATCTAGCATTTTAATGGATTGCTGATTTATTCTGTCTATTTTTTTACTAGAATAAAAAACATAAAAAAAAAACAATCATGACCGCAAAGACTTTTTTACTACAGGCATCTTCTACTCGTCCCCGCAGTAATCACTTCAAATGTGAGAGTAGTAATATTCCTTTGGCCCCTGTACCGATCGCGCCAAACACCCATCATCAAGCTTACAACGCGCAAGAGCTGGAAAACGATAACAATTCCATCGGCAACAAGAAGAAGAAGAAATCCGGTTTAGTGGTCAGAACCTCCAAGCATTGGGTTTTGCCTCCTAGGCCAAGGCCTGGTAGAAGGTCTTCTTCCCACAATACCATCGCATCTAGCAACCCTAATAGCATCAACAACCTAAATATTGCTGCCAACAGTAGGAACAATAGTAACAACAGCACCGCTTCGAGCAAGAGACAACCTTCCAAGGAAAAGAGGAAACCAAGACACGTTCAGACAATCGATGAAAAGTTAATAAATGACTCAAATTATTTGGCTTTTCTAAAATTCGATGATTTAGATAATGAAAAATTCCAGTCTTCCGCCTCTTCTATTTCATCTCCATCCTATTCTTCCCCAACTTTTTCAAGTTATAGAAATAGAAAAAAAACAGAATATATGGACGATGAAAGTTGCACCGATGTAGAAACTATTGCCGCCCACAATGGCTTGCTATCTAAAAATCACAACATAGATTCCACTTCAAACATTCATCCACCACCCTCAAAGAAATCAAAACTAAACGATTTCGACTTACTCTCTTTATCTTCCACCTCTTCATCGGCTACTCCAGTTCCGCAATTGACAAAAGATTTAAACCTAAATCTGAATTTCCACAAGACTCCTCACAAATCTTCGTTCCCTGATTCTCCTTCAGACTTTTCCCCTTCGGATTCAGTTTCCCTGATTAGAAACCATTCCTTACCCACCAATTTGCAAATAAAGGACAAAATCAATGATTTGAACGAGATTAAATTCTTCAACGATTTTGAGAAACTAGAATTCTTCAATAAGTACGCTAAAGCCAACACAAACAATGGCATGAATGAAAACAATGATCTTTGGAACTCATATTTGCAATCAGTGGAAAACCACAACAGCACGAACCATACCGAAGGGCAACAAGAAGACAATGACGACAATATGTCCTTATTGAATTTGCCCATCCCAGAAGAACCCGTTTCCTCTGAACAAGACATTAAGGCCAAAGAAAATGATGAAGACATTTGGAATTATCTACCAAGTTCAAGCACGCAGCAAGATTCGTTACAACTTTTGAACAAAAACTGTAATTCCAATAAAGAAAACTCACAAACCGATTATGAAGAGAATTTCCTGTTCATTCAAGACCAGAATGAAAACACACCAAAGCCACACCACGATGAGTTGAGTTCGGAAATCACGTTGGCTGATAGCAAGTTTTCTTACTTGCCGCCCACTTTAGAAGAATTGATGGAAGAACAAGACGGTAATAATAATAGGTCTTTCAAGAACTTCATGTTTTCTAATGATAGCGGGATGACATGTTCAAACATCGACAGCAATACCACTACAAACAACAATGATGATGACTATACAAAAGTACTAAAATCTAAAAAAATTGCTACCTCCAAGTCGAACGTGAATCTCTATGACTTAAACGAGAACAACAATGGTGCCACTGCTACTAACGAGTTCGACCAAAACAGCTTCATTGATGACCTCGATGAAGACGTTGATTTTCTAAAGGTTCAAGTTTTCTAATGTAAGCACGTTCCAATAAAACAAAATACGACAATAAAAAAAGATATTCTGCAATATAAAAATTCTTATTATGGGTAACGATAGTATTCTTCGCCAGTTTAGGTGTCCTTTTCCTTCAACAATACAAAAATAAAATCAAAAATTCACAAAAAAAAAAATAAAACTTATCTGTTTTTTAATGATGTTAATGATTTTTTTTTTTCTTCCTTTACCATACAAAAAAAAAGAACGAAAAAAAAAAATATGGGCTCTTGGTCCCATTATTTACTTTATTTATCTACTCTTTCCGGTAGTTAGTTATTTATCCACATACGTACAATTTATTCAAAACACTAAGAGCATTCTCATATTCTTTCATCGCATCTATATTATTCTTTCTTCTCATCTCCCTTCCGTTAACGCGTATTCTGAGAAACACGTCAAAAAAAATTGTCAAAAAAGTTTCAGCATTATTCAAAGCTACATAGAAGTCAAGTAAAGCAGATCGATCGTCTGGAATTCGATGTATTCGTTGGAACTGGATAAACTGAAAGTCGAGCTAAAAACATGGGAACACAAATTTATTGATACGCATAACAGAGAACCAACGAGAGATGACATCAAGGGTCTGCGCGATGTTAAACATATGTATAAGCAATATTCCATACTAAAGAAGAAAAACGGATTGCAACAACAGCGGGAACCTCTTGCTCAAGAATCTGCTAAAATGGTGGTTCATATTAAAGATCAAGACGAAATTATGGAGATAGGGCCTACACCCCAAGTTTATGGCAAGGCAATCAGTATCTTTGAAATGAACCTGTCACCTATCAAGCCTGTTTACATGACCACTGCAAATAATTTTGGTGCCGGTGACGACTCTAAAACGATATCCAATGAATCTTCCCCACAAAGGACCATTTCACAGGAATCTTCGCCGGCAAATCGAACTCTAGTATCAGAGTCAATATCGAATGTCAAGCGCCAGTTGAACTTCCAAATGTTGAAAGCACCATCTTCGCATACTCCAATTTCATCCCCATGTAAGAAAGCAGAGCCATCATTGGAAGCTGAAAAGCCCGACTCTGTATTCACGATGGCTAAACCCGTGTTAAAACCAAGCAACCCATCGAGATATTATGGCCCTAACTCGCCACTAAAATTAGAAGAAGAAAACATTCATCTAAATATTTCATTAGAATCGAACACTAGACGCCGGCTTCAAATGGCATTCCCATCTTTACAAAAAACTCCCTCCAAGGACAATCATGCAGGCGTTTCAACTTCATTCAGTCCATCTCCTTTGATTAGGAGACCCCTAACGAAATCTTTGATAGAATTGGCCAAGGAGCATCATGAAATCGTTAAAGAATTCAGCATCCTTCAAGAAGAGGATGAAGAGGATGAAGATGGTGGTAATGATAATGACGGCGATGAAGAAGGCGATGAGAACGACGACAGCCTTGAAAGCGGGTTAGTTAGACCAACGGTGGTGAAGGATATATTCCAAGAGGATGACAACGAAGATAACAAATCAAAGGAGGGCGCCTTCATTAGGAAAAGACCTAAAAGAAGAAAGATCATCAAGAGATTACAAGACGGGGATCCAGAAACTGAAAACTCTACTGTCAGGAGGGACGTTCATAAGGAGTTGATGAGACTGAAAAAAAGGAAGGTGGCAGAATTTTTGGGCTCCACCTCAGAACTACCTGACACTGAATCCGAAGATGACGATGAAGCAGCCAATAGCAGCGTGAAGCCTCAACAAAAACCTGCTGCTAAACGCAAGGGCAGAAAGAAGTACAACCTAGTGAGTAATAACTTCAGAAGGCTCAAACTACCAAAGAAAAACCGTTTCCCAAACAGGCGTTGGGGGAGAAGGTGAGCAGCATAACAGCATTTGCGTGGGGCAATCCTATTCAATCAAATAAACATTCGTAATCTTTATAGACGCATAGTAATACTTTTTTTTTGTCTTCTTCTGCCCGCAGTGATGAAGTACATAGCTAATGCGTGTTACAATGGCCGGGGATCAACAATTAGGGGAGGAAGGATCGGCAAGGGTATAAAAGCACACTAAAATCCTTCAAATATTAAAAAAGTTTGGCTGCTTACCTTGTATCATGACTATTTGCTGATAAGCTACGTGAACTGCAAAATAGGGAAATAATATTGACTACTTAAGAAAAATGTTTTGGAAAAAGGATCCAAGCGTTACTTGGGAAAGAAAAAATATCAACAACATTGACTTTAGCTATCTGAATGTAGCAATAATTGGCGGTACTGGTGGAATTGGACGCGCCATAAGTAGAGAGTTGGCGCAACGGGATGCCAAGGTTACCGTCGTCGGGCAAACGTTCAAGGACGAAGACTTGGCTGACAAGATTAAGTTTGTCAAGGCTGACTTGAGCTTAGTATCAGAATGTAAGCGTATCTCTCACAGCGATGAGATTCCTTACGAGAAGCTGACACATTTGATTTTCACTACTGGTATCATTGCCTCACGCCAAAGACAAGCTACAAGTGAGGGATTAGAGAAGGACATGGCGGTGAGTTATTTGAGTAGATATATTATATTCCATGACGTTGCCAAGCGACTAGGCACCAATAGAACGAAAAAAGATGACTTGCCAAAAGTATTCATCGCCGGGTTCCCAGGCAATGGCCAATTGGGGGACCCAGATGATTTGAACTCTGATGAGAAAAATTACAGTGCCTATGCCACACACACAAACACGGTAGCTGCCAATGAATGCTTGGTTCTCGACGCTAAGGACAGGTATACGAACATAGACACTTTTGGTTTGAACCCGGGCATAATCAAAACGAATATCCGCAGTAATCTCCTTGGCAGCAACACCTACATCGGCCGCATTGCAGAATGGATCATTAGTTGGACTTTCCAAAGTGCAGAGACGTATGCCAAAATGATCTGTACTTTGATTGTAAGCCCTGCCATTGAATCTCGCAGCGGGACAATGTTCAGTAACAAGGGAGATGCCATTTTGCCCACGCCTGGTTTGACGAAAAATGTTGTCGAGAAGTTCATGGAAAATTCAGAACTGTTGGTGGAAAAAGCTCTGCAGAATCAAAGCCCTCCCACTTCCAGTAACGAATGAATATATACGGGTAGTTTATAAGTTTATATTTCACTTCTTAAAAGCGTATGCTTGTACACGTTTTGGTGGCCCAGATGCTTTTGATGCGAAGATTTCTTTCCACAAGCTTGGCACGCCGTGTCGTGTGACCGTTGGATTCATCGCCTGCATGGCTTCCTATTGTCAGAGTAATTTTGACAGAGATGGCATCTTGGGGTCTGGGCACATTGCTCTGCACTGCTCCAATATATTTGGGATGCCGCATTTTTCATACATTTTTTACACTTCCCGCATAAGTATATAAGTTGCTCACAGATATTCGCTCTGCCTTAGTTATAAAATCGCTGATTTCCATAGTTGAAGAAAAGAGGAAAAGATTGCTGGAATTTTGAAGCGATAACATAATCCTAAGTTCGCTTTATTCTCCAATTTAAACCTTACTAGTCTTTTTCCCAAGTGAAAAAGTAATGCTAAGGACGAGACCTTTCAATTGGGGTCTTTTGAGGCCCTATTTTACATCATCACTTTGTAAGGTGCCCAGAGCACCTCCAGATAAAGTTTTGGGGCTGTCTGAACATTTCAAGAAGGACAAGAATATTCATAAAATTGATTTGACCGTAGGGATATATAAAGACGCTTGGGGCAAAGTTACTACTTTTCCCTCTGTAGCAAAAGCCCAAAAATTAATTGATTCTCATTTGGAGCTGAATAAAAATCTATCATATCTACCGATAACTGGATCTAAAGAGTTTCAAGAAAATGTTATGAATTTCCTATTCAAGGAGTCATGTCCTCAATTTGGTCCGTTCTACTTGGCACACGATCGAATCAGCTTTGTTCAAACTCTAAGTGGTACTGGTGCCCTAGCTGTAGCAGCTAAGTTTTTAGCACTGTTCATATCAAAGGATATTTGGATACCTGATCCGTCTTGGGCAAATCACAAAAACATCTTCCAAAACAACGGTTTTGAAAATATTCATCGGTACTCCTACTATAAGGACGGCCAAATAGATATTGACGGATGGATCAAGCAACTGAAGACTCTGGCACATAACCAGAAAAAAGAAAATGATAAACAGTTACATTGCATCATTCTGCATGCATGCTGTCATAACCCAACTGGCCTTGACCCAACAAAGGAACAATGGAAAGAAATCATAGACACGATATATGAACTAAAAATGGTACCTATTGTCGATATGGCTTATCAAGGTTTAGAGTCCGGTGATATGCTAAAGGACGCGTATTTGATGAGGTTGTGCCTAGATGTAGATAGATATCCAAATTGGAGTAATGGTGTTTTTCTTTGTCAATCATTTGCCAAGAACATGGGGCTTTATGGTGAAAGGGTTGGATCCTTAAGTGTTATCACACCCGCCACTGCCGATGACGAAAACTTAAATCCTTTACAACGGGGGAACTCATTGCAGCAGAACATTGATTCACAATTAAAACAGATTGTTAGAGGTATGTATTCCTCTCCACCAGGTTATGGTTCCCGTGTGGTTAACGTGGTTTTGTCAAATACCAAGTTGAAACATCAATGGTTCAAAGACGTAGAGTTTATGGCTCAGAGGTTGCATTACGTCAGAAAAGAGATGTTTGAACGTCTTCGCTGGCCAGATCTAATAAACTTTGCACAACAGCACGGTATGTTTTACTATACAAGGTTTAACCCAAGACAAGTTGAAGTTTTGAAGAATAAATTTTCCGTCTATTTAACAGGTGACGGTAGATTGTCACTTAGCGGAGTCAATGATTCAAATATTGACTACTTGTGTGAAGCTCTCGACGCTGTTTCAAAAATGAGCGAAATTGCATAATTTTACTTAGTTTTCAGCTTTCATTGTCTTATTTTTTTCACTTTTTTTTTCCACTCATTTTTATCCTACAATAATTTTATAGAATATACTAATAGTTTGTAATAAATAATTAATATTTAACGTATCCCGAACATGGTTTAGCTTACTCCGGGTGGAGACAAGAAAAAAGGGAGTTGCCACAACATAAAGCCTCTATGAATATTTGAGTTAGTTATCAAAAACTATCATAAACGATAAACTAAACGTCATTCACTAATGTTACACTAGTTATTTATTTTTCTATTCTTTACAGAGTTGTCTTATGACGTACTTTTTTTTCAACTTCTTGATTACTTTCTACCGAAAATTTTCCTAAGCTTCTTACTAAACTTATTATGACTACTGTGATGATTATGAGACTTATCTTTCTTAGCAGCATCGTCATTATATAGCTTGTGTATCTCTCCATTCTTTTCGATAACGGTTACCGGAACGCTTAAGGGTAGAGCTCCAGATACCTCAGAGTACGCTGGATTCAGACTGGTTGTTCCAGCTGGCATATTCCTATTCGATGTTTGGCTTCTGTTTCTAAATAATGAAAACCGGTRGCCCTCAGTTCCCACTTCGCTTGCATTCTCGTTATTGGTCGTCGAAGATCCTATGTATAAAGATGAATTTTGGCGGTCACTGTCCCTCTTGTTCACTGATGATTTTTCTCCATTTGCATTAAACTTATTCTTGAAGTCGCTCATTGGGTGATCTATTTTCTCTATTTCGTTCGAGGGATGAGCAGAATGGTTCATCTTTGTTTTTAGTGGAGAAGACAAGCTAAAATTCCATGATTTCCTAGAGACATGGTTCCTCTGTTCATGCCTGTCCTCCGCTTCAAAACTTCCTGCTCTCATAACCGGAGAATTCTTCGTCACAAGTGGCCCTCTTAAAGACATACTTTTGAATCCCAGATTATCCTTCATAGGTCTTTCTTTTTCGAAACTAGACTTCTTGGTTAGAGGTTCTTTGGGGTAAAGAATACTGTTATGTTCATCGATGTTCGAGGGGGGCTGGTTGGCTATTTTATTTGAATTTTTGATTGTTGGAGAAACGGTCGAATGAGTTTTAGAAGCTTCTTTTGAAACAGGAGCTGCAGAAGTTGAAGTAGTTACCCACGACTTTGTGGTGCGGTAAGATGGGGATAAAGGTGGATTAGAAGATGACTCGGGTATCTTTTGGGAAAGAGGAGCCTCGCTGGAACCACCACGTAAAGTCCTAAAGCCCAAATGGTTAGGGTTTTTCCTTTTATCTTCCAAACGTCTTGGTGACATCGCAGGAATTTCCCTTAAAACAGGCTGATTGGGTGGGCTATGTTTCTGTTCCAAGTCATGAGTTGGCGGATTCTGGCCGTTAATTTTGATATTGGAGGTTGTCGTGTGTGCTATATGAACGTTACTATTTGGAGGTGTGCCTATTGAGTATACGGAGGAAGATGTACTCAATGGAGTAGCTAGTGTTTTCTTCAGAGCGGATTTGAATGCTGGCTGTGGTAAGTCCTTCCAGATACTAGGAAAAATCCTTGTGGTTTCAGTAGAGGACCTTGAGTTCCCGTTTTGTGAATCCAACTCAAGAGTTCCTGAACTCATGCTGGGGGGATAACTATTATCATTACGTAAGTATTTGGCCATGTTCGCTTCGGATTGGTTGACCTCTACAGCATCATAACTTTGTCCAATGTTCTTGTCGATTTCCACTTCATTCAGGTGCTGCAACGGATACTTTAAGTGAGGAACATTAGTTATTGTTTGCTTTACCTGAATGGGTTCGTGAACTATTACGTCATAAGAATCATGAAATTCTTCGTCGTCGTCATCGTCATCATCATCGTCGTCATTTCCGTGCTCGTCTTCAATAACATCACTCTCATTCTCCGCTATGATGCTACGGATCTTAGAAGTGTCAAAAGATGTTTCAAAGCTCTCTGGGTCAGCATCATTCAAATGTAAGTCTTCCTGACCAAAATCTTTTTTGTTTTCGTCTGAAAAAAAATCGTTGCCTGGGCCTGAAATGTGGTTCTTTGTATTGCCAAAATCCTCGCCTTGTGGAAATTTCAGTTCGGTTTGATTTGTGTCGATCTCGGACTCCACACTTGTCTTTGCGGTGGCACGCAGGTCAATTGTAGATCCCTCTATGTAGTTATAATCAGATAATTGGCTTCCAGCGGGACTATCAGAATCTAAATCAACTTCAGATTCACTGGTTGAATTAACATGTAAGGCAGATTTGTCAAACGATCCAGGGAGAATAGGGTTTGCCAGGGTTTTGTCGACAGTTTCAAGTAGTGAATGATTACTCTCGTCAATAACTTCATCTTTATTTTGAGTATTCGGTGGCTCATTTTGTGCATCTTTTGAAGGTGATTTTTCGGACCCAGATTCAGTTACAGTTAGCAGTTGAACATCGACCAGTTCAGTTTTGGTTTTGGTTTCCTTTTCCTTACGAAGCTGCTCTTGTCTTTTCAGCTCTATTAGCTTCAGTTCTTCTGCTTCAAGGTCGGCATTTTCCTTGGCTATACTCAGTTCCCTTTCCAATATCTCTACTCTCCGTTCTTCATTTAGTTTAACTGTTTGTAATTCTAGGATTAGCTTCTGTTCTCGTTCTTCTTCGTTTGATTTCGCCATTTCGATATTTGATATTTTTGCTTCTAGAGCATGAACATCTTCAAGTAGTTTTTCGATCTGTTCTTTCTTCCCACGTCCACTTAGAGTGCTAGAACTTTTATCAGCCTCATGGTGACCAAGTGCATTTGACTCAATGAAAGAGTCGTCGTCAGATATAATCATGGGCTTGAACTCAAATGGGTCATCGCGATCCTCTTTCAGTTCCTGTTCCGTTTCTTCATTCATGGTTATTTGAATTAGTGGAATACTATCGTTATGGTTTTGCTTTGATGACTTGGCATGCATTTTAGGTGGCGCTTTGATTGAACGATGAGATTTTGATTTGAGTTCTCGTTCAGGTTTTCTCTCTTGTGGCCCCACTGTTTTAGTGGTTTTCTTCCTGTGCATTAGATTCATGTTGGGGTTTCCAGTAGGTAATGAATATGTTCTACTAGCTGGATTACGTGAATGTGAGTTCAAGCTAAATCTTGGGGATTCTTCTCGCACGGGAACTTCCACGGCAACTAGTCCCCTGGGACCTGGTATATACTTCTTGGTTGTCCCTATTATGCTACTTGAGTTCCTAAGCGATGCGGTCCTAGGATTACTGTTTCTATCGTTCGTAATTGGAACGTTCAAAATCCTTGTCGATTCATGACCTCCGAACTCCCGGAAGGCGGTTTCTGCATCCTCATGAATCCTGTGTTGTTTTCTCATGTTCGAATTGTTGGCGGTGGTACAATGTTTCCTATTGGGCAAACTCGAGGTACGCCTAGAGAACTGATTTGTGTTCGCACACATTGAAGGTGCTTTTGAACTGGTCTTATGATCCGAAGTCAATGTATATCTTTTAATTCCTGCAATTGACGTTGTTCGAGAAATGAAGTTTTGGTTATATTGAGGTATTTTGCTTTTATCAACAGTTCTTCCGTTATTGCTGAGCGCATTACCAATTGCGGCAGCCGCTGCTAGGGCGTCTGGACTGTTTTCTTGGGCCGTCCTCCTATCGCCCATGCGTCTGCTCATTTTATTAGCTCTTGGTTTTCTTGTCTCTATTTACTTGTTTTCGGTTGTTGAGGTTAACAAACGCTATACACCCCTATTAAATGTTCAATTGAAACGAAGAAATCTGTGAGCGCTAAAATATCGATTTTTGCTTTTTAGTTTGGAATTTGTTCTGCAACAGTACCACTATCCCTAAACCCTTTTTTCGGTGGTTGCCTATTGCTCGTTCACTTGCACTTATTTTTCCTCGAATATTACCAAAAGTCGATGAGGATAATCATCGGATCCACTTCTGCGGGTAAAAAAGCCAACCAAAACTAGTATAGGGCTCAATTTTGAATCAAAAGGAGAAGTAAAAAGGTGGCATGGAACTTGAAACCACATCGAAGTTATAAAACTTTGTTTAGCAGATATGGCTAGGGGCTGCAGTAACCTTTTTAGTTATTTATTAAAAAATTATTTTTATTTATATAGGAAAATACAAGTGGAACCATCTTTTAATGCCTGCTTGTAATACACATTACGATATAATGAAAGAAGTTCAGAAAAGTGAAGGGAGAGAAAAGAAGGACAATTGGAAGTTAATGAAACGGAAGAGGAGGGATTGGAATGTAAAATAATCTGCCTATTCGACAGTAACGGATTTGGCCAAGTTTCTTGGAAAGTCAACGTCAATACCTTTGTTAACAGCCAACCAATATGACATTAGTTGCAGGGGAATAATATTGACTAGGCCTTGCAGACAGTCGACAGTTTGTGGAACCTCCAAGGTTTGAAGTTTGATGGTTTTGGATTTTTCAGCCCATACTTCATCATTTTCGTTACAAATAATAATTGGATGGCCCTTTCTTGCAGTGACTTGTTCGATGGAGGAAACGACCTTGGGGAACAAAGAATCTCTGGTACCAAATGCAATGATTGGTAAGTTTTCATCGACCAGGGCCAAAACACCATGTTTCAATTCACCAGCCAAGACACCTTCAGAATGCATATAAGAAATCTCTTTGATCTTCAAAGCACCCTCTAAGGCGGCAGCAAATTGGTAGCCTCTGCCTAACAATAATAAAGATTTTTGATCTTTCAATTCAGTGGCACATAGTTCTTTTATTCTTGGTTCCAAATTCAACACTTGTTTGATTTGTCCAGGAATCATCTTCAAACCTTGAATAATTTCGATTCTTCTGTCTACCTTTGATACACGGTCATCTGACAATGACAAAGCAAACATTACCAAGGCAATATACTGAGAAGTGTAAGCTTTGGTAGAGGCAACACCAATTTCTGGGCCGGCATTGATATGAACACCACAGTGAGTGACACGAGAAATTGAAGAACCGACACTGTTAACTATCCCTACAGTCAAGGCCCCTCTTTCTAGACAGTAATTCAAAGCCAACATAGTATCAGCAGTTTCACCACTCTGTGAAACAAAGACACCTACATCGTCTCTAAAGACTGGACATTTTCTATCCAAGAAATCTGATGCTAATTCCACACTAACTGGGATATCTGACAACTCTTCAAAGATAGCACGAGTGGCCAAACATGAATGATAAGAAGTACCGCAGGCAATCATAATTAGCCTACGCGCTCTTCTAACAACTGGCAGCCAGGCCTTTAGACCACCTAATATTACCTTATTGTTATCGAAGTCAATTCTACCTCTCATAGTGTTGAATGTAGATTCAGGTTGTTCATAAATTTCCTTTTGCATAAAATGGTCGTAAGGACCTTTCATGATTTGAGCTAGTTCCATTTCTAAAGTTTGAATGGATCTTGTCATGGATGCGCCCACTTCTCTTCTTGATCTATGGATATGTAATTCACCATCATAGATATGAGCAAGGTCATCATCCTCTAGGAACAAGACCTTCTTGGTATGTTTGACAACAGATGCCGCATCTGAAGACACGAAAAACTCCACTGGAGTTGGAGAGCCATCTTCTGATAGGAAAGCTCTGGATTGGGAATGTCTTAAATTGAATTCGTTGGCAGCAATTGGTAGTAAATTGCCGTTTTGGGAACCAGCTTCAAATTCACGAGCTTTCTTTGGACCCAAGCCAAATGGTCTGTTATTTGATCTCAAGGGAGTTTCTGGTTGACCAGCATTGTCTTCAGGAAATTCCACGTCCACAAAATCAACCTTTAGTTTTTTGTCAGATTTGACACCGATTAATAAAGGAGACCCTTTTCTGGTGGCAATAACTTCATTTGGATAGTGACAGGATTTGCATAATAACCCATACGAACCTTCTAGTTCCAAAAGAACCAACTTGGTTAATTCATGGAAATCCAAATCATGACCATTTTGTAAGTTTGTGTTATACAAGTGCAAATATAATTTAGCGATACATTCAGTATCAGTGTCACTTTCGAACTTGTACCCTTTATTAAGTAAAAGGGTCTTCAGTTCTCTAAAATTTGTGATGATACCATTATGAACAATCACAAATTGGCTCTCCGGATCAGATCTTTGAGGATGACAGTTGATTTTCTCAGGTTGGCCGTGGGTGGCCCATCTAGTGTGGGCAATGCCGCAATGAGAGACAAAAGTGACATCCCTGTTTGGCTTTTCCCTAGCGATTTCTTCTTTCAAAGCACTGACTTTACCGATTTGCTTATAAATCAAAGTAGAGTCAACTTCGTCACCATCGATAGCAATACCGGTGGAGTCATAGCCTCTATACTCCAGTCTTTGTAGACCGTCCACCAAAGTGTCGATGATTTCACCTCTGGACCTTTCAACCAGATAGTTACAATAACCAAAGATACCACACATTTTTTATAATCTTTCCTGTTGTTTCGCTCGAGAACTTACTGTATATTCGTCTCGGTAATTATATAAGGAAAAGACACACAATTAAATTATATCTTCTTTTTATTATTAGCCCTTTGCCCACTATTATTTCTCAACTATATAAATATATTGTAAGAAATGAACACCAATTCTGTAACTTACCAGTGAGGACAGGTGTGATGAGTAAGTGGACAGACAAAAAGAAATACGTGTTCCAAAAATAAGTAGCAAGGCAGAAAGGGTCGAATGCAAAACACTAAATACCTATCTTTAGAAGAGGAGAAACTCGCCTCAGAATCGCTAAAAGGCTTTTCGATTTCCCAAAGAGGAAGTCTAATGTTTTCGATTTGTGAAAAGTGATGAAAACAGAGAAAAAAGATAGCGAGCCGCACGGTACCCGGCCGGGAAATGCTTGATTTGGAGCGTCACAAAAGAGAGAATGCTTGGCTTCTCCAGCAGGCGGTATGTGATTTGTTTCATCCAGAGGACTGGCAAGACTTGGTGGTGCTATGTGTATGCGTTGGCGTTGGCGTTGGCGTTTTCGTTCAAGTGATAGTAAAGTTTACGTTTGGGATTCAGGTATTTTTGATGTTTTATTTATAAATGTGTACATACATATATTTATATCCCGATAACGATAAGTTGGTGATGAATTTTTCTTGCTTGGTAATTTTTTTTTTTTTTTTTCATTTCCAAGTTAAAAGTATTTTTAGAAAATATGAAAAAGTGAGAAAAACAGAATCAAAAAAGAAAAAAATTGGAAAATCACAATTCTCCGAATTCATCGTAGACGGATCTCCAGTTTCTGAAAAACCCGTTGAAGAACTTGGTACCCAATTTGACGTCCATGGACCCTGTAGCAGCTCTGATACTGTGCATGGACATTTGCGCAATGCCCAGATCTATGGTACGGGCACCGGTTTGGGAGGCCAAGGATGGGCCGATGGTACCGCCTGATCTTGAGTTGTTTTTGATTTGGAAGTACTGTACTTTGTCCCCGTTGAGGCGTGCGAGTTCTTCCACCAGGGCAGTGCCCACAACGTCCGTGGCCATGTGTCCGTTTGGATCTAAGGACAGAGTGATACCGACGTTGGGCACTGGGGAATGGTTCTTCATGTAGACTTCTGGGAAGTTTGGGTTTAGCAGATGGTTGACGTCTGCAGACAGAATGATGGAATTTGCCCACACAGTGTGTAAGTCAACTGGCTTCTTGCTGAAGGCGGTAGTAGCACGTTCCACCACTGACTCCAACAAACGACCCTTCGCACCTTGTCTTGTCAATGAGCCGATTTCTTCGTTATCATACAAAGTGACGGTGGAGAAAGCGTCCGAGTCATCGGTGTTAACGTTCTTGGCGTAGGAGACCAAGGCAATCATTGCTGCAAAACTACATAGTCTGTCATCCAGACGTGGAGCAAAGATGAAGTGCTTACGGATACCACCAATGGTACCCTTTTGAACGTCGAATAAGTCCAAGTCCATTTGAATCAACTCGGACACCTCCAAACCGGCCAAATTGGCGACGTATCTCAAAAGATGCGTGTTGTGCTTGCCGGCCAAAGGCGAATTCTTTTCGTCATCAGTGGGTGTCTCGTCTTCGCTTGGAGTGGGGAATCCGATGACCGGGACGGTTTGGTCTTCTTTGTCGAATGGGCCTTCTGCCGGTTTACCGAAGTGAGGGGCCAAAGAGGGAATTCTACAGATAGGATAGGGCGTGGAGTCGATCAATGTACTCTTGATTTCGTTGGTGCCCTTTTTCTTGTAAAGAAGACGGCCACCAATACCCAGGTCTCTGTCTAGCCACAGCTCGTTCAAAGTGCCACCATAGGGAGCGACAGCAATTCTACCGTAACCTTGCGATAAGTCTTCGAAGGAAGCAGGTTTCAATTTGACGGTCAAAGCGTCCACATGAGATCCGATGGCACCAATACCCTTCTCTGCCTTCCAGTTCTTCCCTAGGACGAAAGCAGAAAGGTTAGTACCGTTTCTCAGGGTGTAGAACTTACCACCGTTTTCGCCGATGCTGTCGTTCCAATTAGATTTCTCGCTCAAGTACTTGAAGCCATTCTTATCTAACATTTTAGAGAAAAACGATATAACATGGTAGGTGGTGGGGTTCTCGTACATGAAGTCGATGAACTCCTGAGAAGCCACCTCGTAACTGTGCTCTAGGTCACGAGCTGTAAACTCCTCGTGTCTCCTTTCTTGCGTCTCGTCCGCGATTTGGCCATTCTTGGATGGCTCAACGCTAAGCTGTTGAAGGGTTTTCTTCAATTGTTCTAGTATTTCTCGTTGTTCCGCCATCTTTTCCTTGCTTTGTTTTTGTAGTTTTTTTTCTTTGTTGGGAACTACCACCGTAACCTCTCTATTAAAGGGCCAAGAGTGCATACTAATGTATGCGTTACAAGGCTTAACTTTTGTAAAGTCAAGCGCTTATAAAAGAAATTTTCACTGTTTTACGAAACGATTAAAGGGGCGTCATGTGCTTACTTAACCCTATCTTCTCCGACCACCGTCTCCTGCCGTTACTGCAACCTCACGCCATAGCGACGCAAATACTATCAAGGCCTAGTCTGTGTTAGGAAAATCCCTAGCTCAAATCACCAGCTTTTGTTCTACAAGATAAGCGTTTCTCCCAGACCTACTTTTCTTGTGCATACTGTTCCGAGGAAATTAAGAACCGCAACCCATACCCTAAGTTTGATACTGACCAATTCAGCAGCCAATTCAGCAACCACTATCATTTATCTCAGCCCAAAGGAAAGAATGACCGTTTATCTGATACCTGTAAGCGCAAGAGATAGGGGGTCGGCACCTCCATCCACGTCTCTTCAAGGGCTGAATAATCACGGCCCTGGCGAGCATTGACTTGGAGGTGTAAGTGCCTCGCACTACCTGGAGTGCTTGGCACCTTCCGCAAGGGCATACGTGACAAAGACCGGAAAATCGCAGCGGGGCTGTAATTGAGGTAATAAAGCAGATATGCGCGCGTTCACAATAGCATGGTTGTCCAGACTGTCTTGTCTCTATCTCTTGCTTTTCGCGTTGTGAAATATTTTTGCTATTTTTTTTTTCGCGTGATCTTTTTCGCGTTGAGTTGCTTGGGCTAAACAGCAAGAGCTATTCTTCATCACATACCGTAGCGTACTGTAACGGGCGGAAGCAGCCTTGTAGTGGTGTTTCTTATTGGTGTTCTTAATATAAGCAAGCGCTCTTTTGTCTCGAGACACATTTCTTCTTGCTCACGCACTCGAGCCGGTAAGCCTTTTATAAGAACCAACGTTAACAACGTACACTAAGCCTCTCAATAGCCGATCGAAACAAGAGTAGGTATCGAGCAGACTATCGAGCAGGCTGGATATCCCATCAAAATCGCTGAAATACACGGAAAAAAAAGTCAAGACAACAACAAACGCGTTTCCGTAGACAAAATTACAAACAAATAGACCAACAACCAACTATTATTCACTCATTTACTATTATCATTGTTGTTATTATTATTATTATTATTATTTTTTATTTCGAAGAATGACTGGCCATGTATCCAAGTCCAACCAAAAGCCCAAAAGCCGCCCGTCGTCATTGGCAAGGAAGGCTGCTAAAAGGGCTATGGCCAAAGTAAACTCAAATCCGAAAAGGTCATCTGCTCATTTAGAACGTGTGGTGCAATCTGTAAACGATGCTACCAAAAGATTGTCTCAGCCAGAATCAACCGTCAGCGTCACTACAAAATCATCAAAAAGGAAATCAAGAGATACAGTGGGTCCCTGGAAGCTGGGCAAAACTCTAGGTAAGGGATCCTCTGGTAGAGTACGCTTAGCTAAAAATATGGAAACAGGACAATTGGCTGCTATTAAGATTGTTCCAAAGAAAAAATCCGTTGTTCATCGCTCGAATAATGGAACCGTTCCTAACTCCTATTCGTCGTCGATGGTCACCTCCAATGTATCTTCTCCGTCAATAGTGTCCAAGGAACATAGCAACCACTCTCAAACCAATCCATATGGTATAGAACGTGAAATTGTCATCATGAAGCTGATCTCTCATGCCAACGTGATGGCGTTGTTCGAGGTCTGGGAGAACAAATCAGAACTATACTTGGTACTAGAATACGTTGATGGTGGTGAATTATTCGATTATTTAGTCTCAAGGGGAAAACTACCTGAAAGGGAAGCAATCCATTACTTTAAGCAAATAGTCGAAGGTGTTTCCTATTGTCACTCCTTCAATATATGCCACCGTGACCTAAAGCCTGAAAATCTGTTGTTAGATAAAAAAAATAGAAAGATCAAAATTGCAGATTTTGGTATGGCAGCTTTAGAACTTCCAAACAAACTTTTAAAGACTTCATGTGGTTCTCCACATTACGCCTCTCCTGAAATTGTCATGGGTAGGCCGTACCATGGTGGTCCAAGCGACGTCTGGTCCTGCGGTATCGTTCTATTTGCATTGTTGACTGGGCATCTACCCTTCAACGATGACAACATCAAAAAGCTATTACTAAAAGTCCAATCAGGTAAATATCAAATGCCCATGAATTTATCTGCTGAAGCTCGTAATTTAATATCCAAAATTTTGGTGATTGACCCAGAAAAAAGGATAACCACTCAGGAAATACTAGAACATCCTCTTATTAAGAAATATGATAATTTGCCCGCTAATAAAATGCTTAGAAAAATGAAAGGGGACAACATGACGAGAGGAAAATCCAATTCAGACTTACACTTATTGGACAACGTTTCGCCCTCCATTGTAACTTTACACACAAAAAACGAAATCGATGAATCCATTTTAAGGAGTTTGCAAATTCTTTGGCATGGAGTTTCACGTGAATTAATTACTGCCAAATTACTTCAAAAGCCAATGTCAGAGGAAAAGCTATTCTATTCACTGCTGTTGCAGTATAAGCAGCGTCACTCGATTTCATTGTCTCTGGAAAGCGAAAACAAGAAGGCCGCGAAAGAAACTAGTATAAATGAATCGAAAATAGAGAGCTCTTTGGAGCTTCCAAATTCTGCAAACTCAAGAAGCGATATTGACGTGAAAACTTTACATTCTTCTGAAGCTCGCTCGAAAAATACACCAGAATTCAATCATCATGAGGAAACCAGTACTAACGCTGGCACAGAAATGAACGCTCCAGTGCTTGCGCAAAAATCTCAGTTTAGTATCAATACCCTCAGCCAACCAGGAAGTGACAAATATGAAGCAGAAGTCCCAACTCTACCACCTGCTATACCTATATTTAGCGCCTCCTCATCAAGAGTTTTCCGCAACTCTTTCTCTACTATCTCTTCACGTTCGAGGAAATCGCTACGCCTATCGAGTTCCAAACTGTCATTATCAGCTTCAACTTCTAGAGAAACTATGCACGAAAACACAATGCCTCTACCCCAATTGCCAAAATCGCCTTCAAGATATTCACTCTCAAAGAAGGCAATTCACGCGTCCCCATCAAATAAGTCCTTACTTAAGTCACTCTCAAGGAACCATATAACCCCAAACACCACTGTAAGAAGAACCTTGCAAAATTCGGCGTCAAAGAGATCATTGTACTCATTACAGTCGATTTCGAAACGTTCCTTGAACTTGAACGATATACTGGTGTTCGACGAACCCCTTCCTAGCAAGATACCGGAAACTGGACATACGAATAAATCTGAACCGCATTCTTTGGAATCGGACTCGGACTTCGAAATCTTATGTGATCAAATATTGTTTGGGAATGCTTTAGATAAGATTCTTGAAGAGGAAGAGGATAACGAAAAACAGAAAGATCTTCCAAAACCGTGGAGTGAAAATACAAAAATTTCAACAGGTATTACTATGGACGTTGAGGTTTCTATGAATAAAGAGAATGAAGGGCCAGAAAAAAGTTCAACCAAGATTGAAAAAGACTTATCCAATATTCTACATAACCAGTTGGAAGAGAATTCAAAGATTTCATCATTTTCTGTGTTTAAGGAAGAAAGTGCTCCGTCTAATTCAGTTTTCATGGAAAGTAAAAAATCAGAAAGAGCAGTCCTTTCAGATATCACGAGCTCGTTCAATAAAGCTAACAATGACTTTTTCAAAAGTGAAAAGTTAACAATGGAAAAACAGAACCATAAGGCCCAGCCTCGGAAAAAGAATGAACTATTTTCACCACCGAAATCTACTCAAACCCAAGGACAGCGTGTAAAGTCTTTACCTGGTGTCAAAGGTAAACCTTCTTTATCTCTAGACCCTCGTCGTAACATTTCTCAGCCGGTGAATTCGAAAGTCGAATCGTTATTGCAGGGACTGAAACCTAAAAGAGGTCCGCCTTCCCATTGGTCCCACCAGAGCGGGTCCTTGTTTGGGGATGGACCCAACGCGGATGAATACTCGAATAAAACGTTAGATAACACATTCGAAAGTTCAAGTGTTCCTTCAACCACGGTAGCAACAGATTCAACAGATCCTAGTGTTCTAGCAGAATCTAGTACGATCCACAAGCCAATGTTGTCATTACCTTCAACTCTTTTAAACACCTCTATGACGTTTAAAAATCTTAGCCAAATGCTTGCTGATGAAGACAATGACAAGCACCTAAGCATACCTCAAAATCAATCTAGGAGTGTAGCGATATCGTATCCTTTGCGAAAACAGTCCACTAAGATATCTTTGACACCAAGATCTAATTTAAACACTAATTTATCGATCAAACGTAATCAAAGCTCACCTGGATCGTATTTGAGCAATGACCTAGATGAAATCTCAGATATGACGTTTGCGATGGAAATACCGACAAATACTTTCACCGCGCACGCAATTCAAGTAATAAATAGTGGCTCGAGCAATAATACGACTGGTGCATCACCCAAAATATCTTCTTTTACAAAAGATAAAAAAGGTGAACTAGCTGGTTACGTGCCAAAAGGAGACAGAGCGGTTAATAGCAAAACTAATAATATTCTAGATTACAATGCACCAGGTACACACAATGAAGGGGCCATTAACATTTTTGAGGATGCTCCCTCCGATGAGGGGTCATTGAATACATCTTCTTCAGAGAGCGATTCACAAGGAAGTGTACATAGAAAGGCCGTATCTATCGATACATTGGCAACTACAAACGTTCTTACACCAGCAACAAATGTTAGAGTAAGCCTTTATTGGAACAATAATAATGCAGGCATTCCTCGAGAGACCACTGAAGAAATACTTTCCAAAATTCAACTATCGCCAGAAAAGCCACCAAATCCACATGTGCAAAAGAGATTCTCTTCCGCACGTGGTAGTCGTGATAGTGATGCGTTAGGCATTTCCCAAAGTTTGCAGTCAATGTTCAAGGATTTGGAGGAAGATCAAGATGAACATACGTCTCAGGCTGATATGCTTGCATCAAGTTTAAACTACCAAAATTCAAAGCTTTCTGAGGAGAACACTAACCCAAAGCAAAGAGTGACAATGTTATTTGATGAAGATGAGGAAGAATCCAAGAGAATAGGTTCAGAGAAAATAAAAGAGGAACCCACTAACCTCGCTAGCAAAATAGACGAGGAACCTGCACACGTTTCTTTATCGCATGATACTAATAAAGAAGGGCATGTTGACGCCACAGAAAATAACCATTTAAAGGTTCCAAAACCCTTGCCTACTAAATCTGCTAAAGAGCCTGCTTTGAGATCGGGTTCCGCTGCAAATACTAAAGGTCTAGAAAATACTTCTAAAAGTGCCAATAAATCTGCAGTTGAAGAAGCGCCCGCTAATGATAAAAAAAATTGGTTCGTCAAGCTATTACATAATTTCTCATCTCATAATAGTGGAACAAAGATATCCAAAAATCACGTAACTAAAATTTCATTTGACGATGCGCACATACTGACATTGAATGAATTCAACAAGAATAGTATCGATTATCAGCTGAAAAACTTGGATCACAAATTTGGCAAAAAAGGTGTGGAATACGATTGTAAATTTGTAAAAGGGAACTTTAAATTTAAAATCAAAATCAGCACTCTGCCCAATGCTTCAACGATCATCACTGTAAAGAGGAGAAGCAAGAATTCAAACACTACTTCCGATAGAGCTTTTGAAAAGTTTAATAATGATGTGGAAAGAGTAATTAGAAATGCTGGACGTGTATGAAGTTTGTATAGACATTACTTAATTGTGTAAAAATATCAAAAAATCGATGTACAAGAACTGGTTTGGTAAAGCAGAAAGACAGAAGGCAGACATGAAATAAAAATTAATTAAACAATAATACAAATAAAAGTTATGAAAAGGGTTTTACACATTGTCCTAGTTTAGAAAATAAATACAACCCTAAATGCGTAGGGACAGCAGCCGGTTTTTTTTTTCCTTTTTATTGTTTAAGAGAATTCGTCATCCGATAAATCATATTCAGAGAGCTCTTCTTCAGAACTATCGTTTAAATCTTCGTCTTGTACAAATTCTTCATCTTCATCATTATTCTCGTTTAAATCATCAACAAACAGAGCATATTTGTCAGCGTCATCGTAGTACTCCGACAAGATAAAGGTCGAATAAGTCATGGAGTCTTCCTTTTTCTCCACAGTTTTTTTCGAATTCTCATCCATTTCAATCGTGTCATATTGGAAATTCCAGAATTGCTTGAAGTCTTTGTTCCAGCATGCCACCATTATAGTACTAATCAACAAGGAAGGAACGATGTATAACAAAGCTGGTTGTGCGGTATTGAATAAAGATAACGATACCATGGCGGATATTAAAGCAGCAACGTAACTAATTATAGCTGTGATAAAGTACTTGCCAATATATGACCAATTCAAGAAGTGGAACTCAGTGTCATCGTGATCAAGATGCCATTTCCAAATATCATACTTGTAGCACATAGCGATGAACATACCCGGTAAAGCGATATCACCTAAGCCGAGCATTGAGAAATTGAAGCTGTTTTGGGCAGTGTTAAACTTAACTGGCAGGCTTAGTTTTACTGGGATATCAAGGTTCGTAGCAACCGTAACCATCACGTCAGTACCAAAGACGAAATAAATGTCGTAGAAGAATAATGCAATAAGAATTAGAGCCCCGGATTTCAAATTCTTCAACTTTAATTGAGAAATGGACCAAATTGCCATATTCATGCTCACTGCATTGGATATTAGCCAATTGTTAGGAGACAAATAAAAGTAGACAGTGGCGACTACGGAGAGCACAAATGAAACGATAAGTGCGTTATTCAGGTATATGTTACTGATTTGTCTTTTCGACTTGACGTCTTTGGGTTTAATCAGTTCCCTTCTATAGAAATGTTTCATCCAGTGGTCCTTTTCGATTTCAGTCAAGGTCTTTTGGTGAACAGCCGAGTTAGTTAATCCATCTTTATAGTTCAAATTTGTAACGAACCCGCCTATTTTGTTTAGATCGTCGTTATCGTCAGCAATGGTTACACGGTACCTTGGCAAAACAGTCAAGGGGTTCCAAGAAGTCATATGCGATATATTCCTGGAAAAAGAATTAAGGAAATATGAGTAGACAAATGTACCTGCTGGTATATTCAATAGTGTTATGTTAAAATTCAAAATCTTAACCACGTATCTCAACCAATTCAAATGTAGCTTCTTAATAACAAAATACAAAGCTAATAAAGTGCAACCACTAGTTAAAGGAAGTATAATCGCATGTTTCTCATCCATCATATCAAAGAACTTTTTGCTCTTTTTCTTCTTCTTTTTGTCTTCGTCACTCTCATGGTAAATTACATGGCAATCATGATCTACATCGAAATCAGTGGGGTCAAACAACGGGTGTTCCCTGGTAGGAGGCAAAGCGGTAAACGGAATAGAAGATATGGACGTGAATGAACCAATAACGACCAAAGCACTGGCAATGAGAACTAGGGTAGCATAGTTGAATGCTAAAGAATGGCTTTCGACTAGGTGTGTGATCTTGTGGGCCACACGATACGATATCTTGTCAAAGGTAGTGGCCAAGCCGTTGTTATGGTTTTCGACTATAGCATTAATTTTTTCAAAAACTTCTTCTAGTTCTTTGTTCGACGCACCTTGGCTCGTGCTTGACGAATTGGCCCTAAAGATACGAGACGACCACTCCGAGAAGTGGTCTACAACGGAGTTTAAATACTTGTTCATTGCGTATTTGTTTTTTCTTTAGTTGGGATCCATAGTATTTCTCAAAAAGGGAGTTCTTGGCAAACCTTGTCTTATATATTCGAAATCGGAGAGGGGTTCTTTTCTTTCCGGTGTCTCAAAATCCTTTTTTCTTCACGGCACAAAGGCACCAAAAGTATATATCAAAGACTATATGAATTAAAAAGAGTATAAAATATGAAAAATGAGAACTGATATGACGAGTTGTATAATACAAGGGCCCATCGAATAGCTGATAACGCCCTAACGCTTACGTTGCTTCTTCCATTTAAAAGAAGACTTCCCTGACGAGTCCACGATTTTCTTCTTTGAACCCTTTTTCAACAGTTCTCTTTGAGCGTCCATTCTCTGTTGGACTTGTTTCAACTGGGTTTCTCTCTGTATATGTTGTTTTACTTGTTTGAATTTTTTCAACTTCTTCTTGTCTAGTGATTCCTTGGGCATTATTGATGAGGCGCTCTTATTGTTCAAAACATCTTGGGTCAACTGGTCCTTGGTTAATCTATTCTCAGACCTATTCACCATCTCAGAAGTGGTATTGAAAAACGTTTCTGGAGCAAAATCCTCCATCTTTTCTCGGGAATCAACAAATATTGTATGATTCCCACTGCTTTTGAACATCAGCTCCTTCGATCTTTTTTCCAGTTTCTTCAACTCTAGTTGTCTCAACGTCCTCACATAGTTACTATCCTGTGTCTTGAGCAATTTGACTTGGTCCATGGAAAGAGACTCGTCTTCATCGTCACCGTGACGTGAGGTGATTAAGAGCCCTTTTGCATCTGTCTTTCTCGAATGCATAGCATGGTAGTATTCATCTGGGTTTCTTTCTTTCACTTTTTCTCTGAGAATCTTCAAACTGGACTGCTTCCTATGGAAATCTTGTGCACGCTTTACATAGTCTTTATGCTTTTCTAAGAAACCATATCTGGTACGACTCGTTATTTGAGAACGCTCTCTATGCTGTTTTTTTTGAACATCATGCACTAGCTTAGCCATCTTTCGGTTGCTTCTATATTTCACGGGCTCTCGAGAATTTGCTGGCGTACCTGGTGGCCTGTAACTTGATGCTCTTGTCACTACGTATTGTATGCATTGTCTTCTTTTTTTTCACTATTGCGATGAGCTAACTACCAAAAAAAAATTTCATCGAACGTGCGTAATGACAAGCCTCTAGGTCCCAAAGGGCTTGATGACATACCATTCAAAACATCATTGCAGTTGTGTACAGCGGTTACGATATGGTAGAGAGCGGTATTGTCAGGTGAGGGTGGTGAAAACAGTATTAGTAATGGGTGATCATAGTTTGCCGGATTTCCGGACCTGTTTGAAGTTTTCTGTTACCGCTCGAAAGAGCTTTCTCTGTATGTACAGAGATGACGTTGCAGACGAAAAATTGGCTTCCCCAATGCCCAGCGCCTGCGATATACAGCTGAAGACGACGATCGGCGAAATGTACCCCGCTGCGGGGATGAGGGTCACAATCATGAATTCAACAACCGAAAGCTTGGATTCACTAGCAACTACGCACATTCAGGATTTTGAGATTGTTATTATTCCAGACGTCAATTCACTTTCACTACCAGACCAGGCCAAGTTAGTGAGAGTTATGAGAGAGTCTGAAATATCTAGCGAAAGGGCGCAATCAGGACGAATATTTATCGGGGTCATTCACTGGAGTAATCAAACACCGCCTTCAAGCGCAACCAAAGACGGAGATGATGCAAGTAAACCAACCGCCAAGACACGAGTCTTTCTACCCGCATGCATACATATAGATGGCTGGCTCAAGMACAAGTTTTGGTTTGCATGTGCGCCGCCCCACTTAAATTTCGATAGTTCTTCTGAATCAAGCATAAGTACGAGGGCCACCAACAACACCGAAGCCACGAAAGAAGAGGAACAAGAATCCGCAGATAAGAGGTCTGTTGTGGTGGACGAGGAGGCAAATTTAGACGATGTGTTTGTAGGGACCAACGTGAAGCGGTACATACTAGACATCATGGTACACTTGCGAACGCATCGCTTGACGTATAATGCCAAAGCTGGTGGAGTGTATACGAACTCGCTGGACGACGTGATACTACTGTCCAGATTAATAAGCTTACACAGCGGTAAGATGTTCGTGGCCCCGTCGCATGTCAAGGAAGCGTCGATGTGGTATTTCCCGATGCACTTGGAGCTGGTACGGCGTTCGTCTATGGATAGCTCCCTACTATACGGCAGTGATCCCAACCTAGTAGACGAAATGTTAGAGAAGCTAGGCAAAATAAAGTTCGAGGAAGTTAATGAGTTTGAAAATCCGCTTTTCTTGGAATCTCTTGTAGTGAAAAACGTAATAGGCAAAGTCGTGCCGCCTGTATAGTTTTATTGATATACTTGAAGCATGCGCTAACGAAACTGTATAAGATGATATGCACATACACTGGTTCAGCTTTTTGTTATTACTGCTGATTCGTTTTAACCTTTTGTTAGGGGACAGTTGATTTTGAAGAAAAAAAAGTTTTTGACACAATTTCAAGGTAAACATAGTACGGAAAAGTAAACAAACAAAATCTTGGCCAAGAAAAAAGATGCTAAGCTACCGCTGGTCATACCGGCAATTTCAGACATGGGACCCGCTCATCATCTGCGACCTACCGCCATAACTTCAAGAAGTGGGGCTACTGCTAATGTATACGTGCATGCGTCTCATCGACTAACACTAACACTAACCACTAACACTAACACTAACATAATTACAGACACAAGAACAGATGTAAAGCCGGCAGCTGGTAGAGCAGACAGACGTATGGTGCCGTTCGGTTCAGCGAATACGATTGCCGTCTCCCCTTTTTTGCGCTGGCCAAGAAAGAGCGCAGTCTGCCCAAATCCTTTCTTAGTGCTACTGTTCCCAAGCTGTCTGATAACCCTTCTCTTCGCAAGAGGGCAGGGCAGAGCAGGACCCCTTGCAGCAAACTATGAATAGCGGTCAACGCCTAAAACAACTTATTAACGCTACGAACAAGCAACTCCGAGCAGACACATGACTTGAAGCATTCCCCTGCAACCACGCTCTCAACGACCGATGTAGAAGAGAAGAGAGTCGCGATCGCGTCCGTGTCCAATTCCCTCACCGCGCCTGCCTTGCGTCGCTACGTCACACATGCAACAATGAAACGATCGGCACCACAGTGAGGCATGGAGCACCGGAAATAGACGGACCTCGGCTCCAGAGTAGCCGAGGTAAACAACCACACAAACCGCCTTAGCTCCGAAGGGCAACTCCGCAGGCACTAGGTGGGGCCCGGCCAAGACCGCGAGGCGTGGTCTGCGCGCGTTTTGAGCCCACAACACCCAGTGCCGTGACCGGATCGGGCCATATGATAGGTTTCCGGCCTTCAAGAATGGCGAACGTAAATAGGAGCATGTCGCCACAGCGGAAATTTCGCGCCTACAAACCAGAGAATCTGGAACCATCCTCTTTCCTCTTTCTTGGATTTCCCCTTTCGTATTATTGCTCTTGTACAAGCACATTTCGGGAACCGTAGACTAAGGCCAAACTAAAACAGGGCCATGTCCAAAAATCAGAAAAAAAAAAACAACACTCACGAAATCATATATAAACCCTACCTTCCTACACCTTCAACAGTCTATTCTCTTGCAATTCAGTTTCCCCCTTAATTCTTCTTATTCTCTCTTCTATTGTTAGTAGTCAGCAAGAACATATAACTTCATCACACTCGCTACATATCTAAACAAACAATGCAATTCTCTACTGTCGTTTCCGTCGCTTTCGTCGCCTTGGCCAACTTTGTTGCCGCTGAATCTGCTGCCGCCATCTCTCAAATTACTGATGGTCAAATCCAAGCTACCACTGCTACCACCACTGCTCCATCCACCACTGCCGCTCCATCCACCACTGCTGCTCCATCTTCTTCTTCCCACGTTGAAACCGTTTCTGCTTCCAGCACCGAAACCATTTCTCAACAAACTGAAAATGGTGCTGCTAAGGCCGCTGTCGGTATGGGTGCCGGTGCTCTAGCTGCCGCTGCTATGTTGTTGTAAGAGAATTACTGATTTTCTGCGATACAATACACGGCTTCTTTTTTTAACTTATTCAAAAATTTTCGGTTATACTAAGTAAGTGTTTGATTCCTTTTTACCTTCGTTAAAGTAATGCTATTATTTACATACAATTTTAAGTAATTATTTTTGATATTTAAACTGGTTTGATACCCTTAAAAACACTTTCTACATCAGTCCCCTGTGTTCCGTATACTCGCCACCCCTACCTATCTCTTTCTCTTAGTCCATTGAATGCTGCTGCATCCGGCAGGCGGTAAGTCCTCGAGAACACGAACCGCACGTGATCAGGACACTCACTTTTAATTTAGTCTTGGCCATGCAGGATGATTTTCCTTCTCAGCGCGCTTTTAGGTAGACACCATACCATGCACGAGCAAAGAAAAAGAAACTAGCATGCAGTCTTGTTTCAGAGCGCTCTTGCCGTCAAGAATGTTGGGCATTTCTCTTTTTCTTTTTCCTTCCCTTTTTTTGGCCGTCCGTTCTCTGGCCAGAGAGACTAGGAAAGTGCAGATACCACAAGAATGTGCGGCAAGTTAAGCCGGCTGGTTAGTGACGAATTGTTATATGTATTTTCTCCTTCCCCACTTGAATATGCTCTAGTTGTATTTATTTCATAGCGCCGCGTGACCGTAAATGTACCTCATTATGGGCCCAAAAAGTCATTAAGAATTGACTGACAGTCAAACAGGTTGGTCCGTATGCCCAAGTTTTCCAGACACATTGCCGTATCTTGCAAGCGTTGAGCGCCAGCCCACAAAACACACTGGCACGCACACGATCGGGCGACACGCACCGGTAGACTAGCCTTGATATTACGTAAAAGGGAGTATGTAATCTCGACCGCGCTCCAAAAACGTGGGCCCACGTATTGACCTCTACAAAGAAGATGAGGGTGCTGAGCGGACAATAGTGTTTTACGCTGTTTACCTACACAAACTCGGGCAAGCCTTGCTCTATAACAGCGCGGAAACAGGGACAGCAGTAGGGAAAAAGGCCCGCGTTATTCATTTATTGTCCCAAGACCACAATTCTGCATCTCCTGTGCACCACCAGCGCAAACGCCCCACCACTGGCATGCCATTATATTCAAAGAAAAAAATATGTTTCAGTACAAGAATGTGGATGCACAGAACCTACCTCCTACTCCTGTAGGAATTCAAAAACCCGATTTTTTATCAAGTGCGTCAGATGCCAAGGACACGAAAAGGGAAGCAAATGTCCCAAATCGTGACGGGAAACAATGTGGTCAATCTTTTTTTAACTCTCTGAGAACCCCAAAAATAAACAGTTTTTTTCCCACGGCGAGAAAACCAACGACACCTAGCTGCGCGGTTTTGCAGTAGCCAAGATGCCAAACATACGTAATAACTAAAAATAGCCTACCGGTAGCAGCTTCTGGGCGAAAAAGGGCCCCCTCACCCGGTGGTCCACGGGTCCGTCCGCGTCTGGACGTGCAGGTTTGACCCAATGGAGGAAAACCTCTCTGTGAAAACGTCTCGAAGATACCACAAAACAACAACAAAAGCAAAAACATGCTGAGAAAATATACGTGCTAGGATCTTTGTACGACATAGTAGCCAACTTGCACCCGCATGTATGACTTGCTGGTCTCTCTTGCACAAAGATTAAATTTTGACTATATAATGTTAGGCCAATCTTGAAATATCTTCCCAATATTCTTTAGCGTTGTTCATGGTTGGAAGGTGAAAAGAAAAATAATCAATCCAACTAATTATATTCATAACAACCTTAAACACACACAACAATGAGATTTTCTACTGCTTTATCTGTCGCTTTGTTAGCCTTGGCCAAGATGGTCGCCGCCGACTCTGAAGAATTCGGTTTGCTAAGTATCCGTTCTGGTTCCGACTTACAATACTTGAGTGTTTACAGTGACAACGGCGCTTTGAAGCTAGGTGGTGGTAGCAACTCTTTAAGCGCTACTGTCACCGATGACGGTAAGTTGAAATTTGACGACGGCAAATACGCTGTTGTCAGTGACGATGGTTCCCTAAAGGAAGGTTCCGAAAGCGACGCTACTACAGGCTTCTCCATCAAAAACAGCTACTTGAACTACAAGACTTCCTCTGGGTTCTATGCTGTCAAAGATGGTTCCTCTTACATATTCTCTTCCAAGCAATCTAGCGACGCTACTGGTATTGCCATCAGACCTACCAGCAAAACCGGTTCAGTCGTTCCAGACTTTTCTCCAAGTGATTCTAATTCCTCCACCTCCACCACAGAATCTGCTTCTACTTCTGCTTCTTCTTCTTCCGCTTCTGAATCCACCAAGGTTTCTACAACTGTTTCCACCACCGAATCCACCAAGGCTTCCACCTCCACATCCGCTTCCACTGCTAGTTCTGGCGCTGCTTCTGTCATCTCTCAAATTACCGATGGCCAAATCCAAGCTCCAAAAACCGTTTCTCAACAAACTGAAAATGGTGCCGTCAAGGCTGCCGTCGGAATGGGTGCTGGTGCTTTAGCTGCTGCCGCCGCTATGCTGCTATAAGCCTGGGAAGAAAATCTATATTATCTACTCTGCCCTCCTTTAAGCATTACTTACATTCAAACATAGTTTTCTACGTAGTCATCTTCATCTTCTATAACCTAATTTAATACGAGAAAACCAATAACGTACTCTTTTCACTACACTGTATTTATATAACACTCTTTTTGTATGCATCTCATTTCCCCGGTTTACGTGAAAAATTTAAACATGTAGAAAAAAAAATTCACATTCTCTATATAAAATAGAAGAAAGAAAAGCAAAGTAGCATCCCGTATTGAATCTCCCTAAGTACCAAATCACAAGCCTGGAGAGAGCTGAATCCATCGTGCTGAAAAATACCCAATAAGCAAGCAATATCAGGTCATTCTCGATAGAGTCTGCTAGTAAGACTAACCGAACTGTTAAAACTTAAGATTGATTTAGGAGAACAAAAATGTCTGAAAGAAAGGCTATAAACAAGTACTATCCACCGGATTACAACCCGTTGGAGGCTGAAAAGCTGTCCAGGAAGATGTCCAAAAAACTGAAAACCATGAATAAGAGCCAAGCATCGATTAGATTGATGACGCCATTCAGTATGAGATGTTTAGAATGTAACGAATACATCCCTAAAAGTAGAAAGTTTAACGGTAAGAAGGAACTCCTGAAAGAGAAGTATTTGGACTCTATAAAAATCTACAGGTTAACCATATCATGTCCTCGCTGCGCCAACTCCATTACATTCAGAACGGATCCCGGTACCTCTGATTATGTGATGGAGATCGGAGGTGTGAGAAACTATGTCCCACAGAAGCCCGATGATAATTCTGAACCAAAACCGGCGGCGGAAAGTATAGATGACACACTCCAGCGATTAGTACGAGAGAAGGAAACGGAGCAGAATGAGAAATTGGGCATAAAGGACCAAGCAGACGACAAGATGGATCTGCTGGAGAAACGACTGGCTAAGATTCAGCAAGAACAAGAAGATGACGAAGAATTGGAAAATCTAAGGAAAAGGAATCTAGAAATGGGACAAAGAGCAGAATTGATAAACCGCAACAACCATTCCCAACAGGAAAAGACAGAGACGTCGCATGAGCTTGACGATCTTGTGGAGCGAGCATTCGATAATCACAGGCAGCATGCTGCCAAGACAGACGATGGCCACGATAAAAAAAAGGCCCCACTGTTCAATCCCCTAGCCATCAAGGGGAGAGTGCAAAAGAAGAAGAAGCTCTCGCGGACTAATCCATTGGGGATAGTCGTGAAGCGTGGGAACCCGTCTCCCAAGTGATGCTGGGCTTATAACTGGCATTACTGCCTTGTGATGCATGATGCGTGCTTCGTGCTGCTTCTTTTGCCAAATTATCCATCGCTAGTTACGAGGCGTGGTGGGGCCCCTTCGGACTTTATTTTTGTTTGCCGTTGCTTTGCTAAGTTTTCCTATAAGTGAATCAAAACACAGACATACAGAAGAGACCATTGCTTATTGAAGTAAGCTTCCACACATAGAGGACGAAGAAGACAACCATGGTTGAGTATCCTTATAAAGTGCAAACGAAAACGCCGGAACTGCAGTATGAGACCTTCGATGGTGCCAAGTTCGGGTACATGCTTTGGCCCGTCCAGAATGGCACTAACGAGGTCAAAGGTAGAATCTTGCTAGTCCATGGGTTTGGCGAGTACACAAAAATTCAATTCCGTCTTATGGACCACTTGTCCCTCAATGGGTACGAGTCATTCACGTTTGACCAAAGAGGCGCAGGTGTTACATCGCCGGGCAAATTGAAGGGTGTAACAAACGAGTACCAAGTGTTCAATGACCTTGAACATTTTGTGGAGAGAAACTTGAGCGAGTGTAAAGCCAAGGGCATCCCCTTATTCATGTGGGGACACTCCATGGGGGGCGGTATCTGCTTAAACTATGCGTGCCAAGGTAAGCACAAGAACGAAATAAGCGGGTACATTGGTTCAGGGCCGTTAATAATCTTACATCCGCACACTATGTACAGCAAGCCAACCCAAATAGCCGCCCCCTTACTGGCTAAGTTCCTGCCCAAAGTGAGGATTGACACTGGTTTAGACTTGAACGGTATGACGTCCGATAAAGCGTACCGCGATTTCTTGGGTAGCGACCCTATGTCTGTTCCAATGTACGGGTCATTCAGGCAGATCCACGACTTTATGCAACGTGGTGCCAAGCTGTACAAGAACCAGAATAACTATGTCCAGAAGAACTTTGCCAAAAATAAACCCGTCATTGTCATGCACGGCGAAGACGATACCATCAACGACCCCAAGGGGTCCAAGAAGTTCATTCAGGATTGTCCCTCTGACGACAAGGAACTGAAGCTCTACCCAGGTGCAAGACACTCCATTTTCTCGCTAGAGACAGACGAAAACTTCAACACTGTGTTCAATGACTTGAAGCAGTGGCTGGACCAACACACCGCATCCGAGGCTAAACCATAAAGCGCACCAGACGTAATTGGTCAAACACAATATACATACAGAAACGTAATTTTATAGCTCATAGAGGAACTCCACTGATAATTAATGTATGCAGAAATAAATTGATAAAAGAAAAAGAAACAGCTAGCTGACTGCCCTTGTCGAAGTTAAAAAAAAAATGAAAAACGGCTCCCTTTTCCCCGGAAGGGAAAATCGCATTTTCCGTGCGGCGTTTTCTGAGGGAGACGCCATTGTAGCTAATAAGCTTTGGTAGCCATCTGGGGGAACTTTTGACTATTTTTTTCAATAATGAATGTGGTTTGCTGGTGCGAATGGCGCTAAATGCAGAGCAAATTTGTTTTTTATTTCAGCCCACCCTTACTGTTTTGTTCTTGTTGTTGTTATTATTGTTTTGCTTGGGTTAGTGCTTCACACGACTGAACGAACAAGTGTGCCTCTACTACGTGACAGGACTCATTACCGCTACCTAAAATGAGGATGGACAAGCCAACAGATAGACCACAATCTGTAAGAGAAACGAATGCTGACTATTCTGGGATTCCGGTGGACGATATGGACTGTTTGAACTTTTTCGAAAGAGGTGTCCAGGACCCATGCTGCGAGGCCTGTGACACTGAAGACGCAGATGATGAACTGAGGGCAAAGCTTAACAGTTTTAATTTCAAGTCGGATTCCACTCCTTGTAGTGGGAAATGTCAACACACACTAAACCCCCTGTGCAAAATCGATGAAATTCAACCGGCCAACTTGGACTTGGCTCCTTCGAGAAACGGTTCGGTATCTGACGCAAATTCAGATGCGAATTCTATTGCATCCTCTATCCATGACTCTAGAGACCCCAAATACGGAGCTATGCCCGGGTTGAGGAAGGCCAAAACTACTTCGTACTTTACCTCCTCTTCCTCCTCCTCCAATAACACCACGATGAGAAACTCACTAAAAAAGTGTAATACAAACATAAATGGTCTTTTGGCGAATGGAAGAAATTCCAGCTCTTCAAGACAATCTATACCAGAGCTTTTTAATGGCGCATATTCCAAAATGAAGGGCAATACATTAATGAAGAACGATACCCCCCGTTTGGATTTATCATCCAATTCACTTGAACATTCCAATACAAGATCGTTCTCGCTACCTAGGTCAAGATCGAGATCCTCCGCCATAGCGATACCAACTCATCTGTATGGCTTGGAGAAGTACGTTTCTCCTGAATTGGACACTTTAACTGCCRATCCTGAAGTCGGCGCTGGAAATTTTTTAAGCGCAAGGCAGCGTGCGAATTCATCCTCTTCTTCAAACACTACAGGGGATACCAATCCACCCTCACCAAATTCAAATAATTCATCAATGCTCAATTTCCCTCTAGGTGCAAATACGAATCAATGTAATTTATTAAGACAGCAGCAGCAACAACAGCAGTTTGCAAAATCAAGCTTTGGTGCTGGAAGAAAAAAATCTTTCATCGAAATGTCATTGGCAAATTCATTTGCAGGATAGCATTCTCATCATTCTAGAAATAACTCATTAATAATATCCAACCTTCGTATTTATGTTTCTACTCTATTTCTCATCATTTTCCTTTTATCATTTATATATGTATACATATATCGTGTATCTATTTGTATCATTTGGTTTCCACATTCCATATATTTATCATAGTTCATAGTTTTTCTATATATACATTTTTCAGATCTTGATACGAAATCGTTTAGAAAAAAAAATAGTGCTTCTCTCTTTTAATACTACAAAGTGCCACATATCATTACAAAAGATAAATAAAAAAAAACAAAAAATGAAACAATTTTGAATTTTTGATGTAAAAGAGGTTAGAAGTATCAGTCAAGCCCCCTCGGGTCCTTTTTTTTCTTGAACCATCTCGTCAATTTATGAGCACTTTGTTCTTTAGGTACATCTCCATTGGGAGCTCTTCTCATCATCCTCGATAACTTTGTGGGAGAAAACCTATTACCCAAACCACTTTTATTTGAAGAGCTTGAAGACGAAGGTATCGTTTGGTTATCCTTATCATCGCCATTCAATGATGTCCCGCGTGATGATAATCTGTTCGTACCATTAAAAAATTCAGTACCAATCCCTTCAACAATCAGAAACTTATTATAATGATCTCCAATGTTGTAAAGTTTACTGCTAGCACCTCTTCTGAAAAATTTTCGTAATTTTATAGAAGACCGATCCATGGAAGGATTGCTTAGCAATTTAAGTACGATAGCATCACCCTCTCGTAATTGCTCATAGTAAATCTTATGTGAAAGTGATATGGAATATTTTCTGTCTTCGAACAGACTACTCGAAGCACATTCGTAATCTGATAATCTTTTTGTGATACGGTCAATCTTGTTGTAGAGTAAATAGCACTCTTGTTCTAGTTCTTTCATCATATATCTCTCCTCCTCCTGTGTCGTGAATGTCGAATTAGGGTTCACGTTATTATTAATACTGCTAACCAAACTATCATGCTTGGGGCCTCCGTCATCACTCTTGAGTAAGTTCATTAAATCGTCTCCAAAAACTTCTGTATTATTTTCAGTTATCCTCTCAAATTCTAACTCTCCAATTTCTGGTTTCGCACCTACTGGTGAATCTAAATCCTTCCTATTTATCGACAAATTTATACTACTGCTCGTAGAAAGACGATCTCCCCCTGTTAAGTCTTGCTTTCCGTTTTCTTCCATCTGGCTATCTTTTAGCATCTTGTTCCCATTTTCTTGACTGAAATTAATGATCAAGTTGACGAGTTCAGTTTCTCTGGAGTTTTTATCAATTAAACAAGGGAGCTGAGGCAAATCATCCAAGATTGCTTGGTCAATGGGCAACTTAGGTCTTGTTATATTGGAACTTAGATTTAGTTTTTTGGAATTGAAATCTAGTTTCTTTTGTGTCATCTTATCGATGTATTCCAACAACTCATCACGCCTTTTATCAATAAAATGATTCATACTCATTAACCACGGCTCTTTGTTAGCAAACCGTGTTAATGTAGATAAATTTAGCAGGACTTTGCTTATTAAAGTGAGGTTTCTTCTTGATGTTTCATTTAGGTTTTCGGAAACATATTTAAATAACTTAGGATTCAATATAACCGGACAGAAAAACCTCAAAAACAGCAATCCAGATATACCGTTTAGAATTATTTGTAAAATGTCTTCGGTACAAATTATCTCTAATTTCTTTCTAAAAATCTTTAAAACGTTCCTAATCTCAATGGGTAAGTCATTGCTTGTTGCGTAGAGTTTTTTCCAAATCTTCGTGACCCAGAAGTACAATCTTTTATAATTATCCCCTAATATTTTCTCCTTCTTGTTTCCTTCTTCTTTTATTCTAGCAGGATCCAATTCAAATGATTCATTTGATTCGATGATGTCCTTCAAAATACCGCCAAGCGCTTCGTTCAGGTATTCATTGCCTACCCTGAAAAAATATTGCTCAGTCGATTTAGTCAAAATAGAATTACCACGGAATAAACTGTTAAAGATATGCTTTGAATCTAAATTTTTTTGATTTATTCTCGAAACTGTCCCGTCTATCTTGGACAATTCCTTGTCTATAAGAACATTAAACCAATCTTCTATCCGAGATGTAGATTGGAAAATATCCAGAAAAATTACAGATATTTGCATCAATTTATTGTCATTTTCCATTGATGAAGAAGATTTGTATATTAAATTTGAAATCATGGATAAGTTCAAATTAGCCAAAAGCTTTTCTAATTTCATAAAATTGGTGGATGGCAAAATAAAGTTCAAATTTGAGGAGAGCTTGATACAGATTGTACCGATCTGGAAATTTTGATTATCAACATCCATGATCGGCAATCTTGTTTCCTTGTTATATCTCGCATCATTTATCATCTCCTGTGTAATTCCGATTTTACCAACCAACCGTAACCGCTTTTTGTTATTAGAGTGGATAGGGTCATGAAATAGCTGCTTGATTTCCAGGTAGGAAGTATCAAGTCTCAACAGTTCGTCAAACTGAAACTCTTCTCTCCAAAATGGATTCGGTGAACCTGGAACCATTGATGTTCTAGCCCATGTATGACCCCAAGTCGTTATGTCAGTGAATATTGACCACGGTGTATTATTCTTATCATTTAAATTTATTGATTGAAAATTAGCCTCCAATATAGAAAGCTTGAAGCTATTCGATATCCTCATACCGTTTGATTTATCTGAGCCGGTAATAGATAAATATTCTGACCTAGCGTATGATTGTAATGCCACGAAACAATCTTCCAAGTCTATCCTTAAAGGGAATTGTATAATAATTTCTTCAGAGATATTACTAGAGTTATTATTACTAGAATTAATACTTTCTATGTGAAAATTTTCGTCATTTAACTGTTTTCGTAAGAGCGGCAATTCACCTAAAAACAAACAATTGTCATTTTGTAGAACAGAAGAATCTAAGATTCTAATTTCTGATTTTAAAAGTTGGGTAATGTCTATTGAGTAAATTGGAGATCCGTCACTTTGTAAAAGAAGATCTAGTATGCCGTCTGATTTAAAAACGCCCATAGCCGAGAACCAGCCTTTCCCGTTATTATCGTTGTTACTTATGTTAGGCTTATCTAAAGGATTCGTGGCCGGTGGAAGAGTAGTATGTTTTACCATGGGTCCAAAAACATTTAATTTATAGACCAACAAACTTTCTGGCTGCCCCAGTTTCTTTGTGTCATACTCATAAGGAGCCGATATCTGAAACTTGTTGAATATACCATTCGTCTTCATCGAGCTCCACCAAATCAAACACGTCAGCAATCTCTTAAAACTATCCCAGTTCTTGACTCGAAGGTACACTTTGAAATCCTTGCCTGAAGCTTTCACTCGGATTATAAAGTTGCAGTTTGCCTTAACATCTATAAAAGGTGATTGTGTGTCTTTTGTGATCTGTAATTCACACTGTTGTAAATGCTTGATAATGGGTTGGATATTGGCGGAGTCTGCTGTTAATTCATCAATTGAATGAGTTAAGGAGCCCGACTTGGTAATCTGTAGATAGTGGGTCTTCCAATCGTTCAACGAAAGGTCATTGCACCACTGAATCTCACCTTCAAATGTGTTTTTATAACGCTTGATGTTGTACAAAAATTCGTCCAATATGAAATGTAGTCTTTGACTTTGTGCTGGTTCATTGTTTGAACTCATGATATGATACAATTAAGAATGCGAAACACCGCTACGTACGCACAAAGATATCAATTCAATCCGGTGGTTCTGCCTCTTATTTTGCTGTTGTTTCAACTTATCGCGTGTGGCCTTGAATGTTAATATTCTGCTGCCTTTGTTTTTGTCGAAAGAGGACGCGATCAAGAATAAATGTCATTAAATACTATTCAATACAGAGATATGTACATGATATAGATAGGTATATGCATGCTATATAGGAAAAACTTGCGGCCAAGATCGAAATCACGATTAGTCGGTAACAGTGAATTTACCAAAAATGTTGGGGATTTCACCTTCCGGTCCGATATATTTTGGGTCTCTCCAAGGACCAATATCAGAATAATACAACCTATCGTTAGAATTACGCAAAGTGGATTTGCCACCATATTTAACGGGTAGGTTCTCTATAGGGATTTGCTTCAACAATTCCTTTTTGTAAGAGGAACCCAGGATGAATATTTTCGACACAGTGACGGGATCTAAAAAGGGTTTGACCATTTTAAACATTGTAGAGAAACCGAAGGGACTATGTATGATATAGAATTTGCCCATTCTCTCAGGATAATAGTTTTGACTGATACTTGCAACGTCCTTGATGTAAGAGAGCACATGGTACGCATTCGATAACGAAATTCCCTTCAAGTCCAGCACGGTACACGAGGTTTCAATCAGGTAACCGGCCCTCCTCGAACATGCCGGGACCCTGTGCCTGGCAAAAAGTTCGTACTCCTTGACCAAGTTTCTTAACATTTGCTCTTCAGTAGTGATCTTATACATCTTCTTCAAGTTAATTCCTCCGAGCTCTTCAAAATACAACGGCCTTCCATCCTTGTCAACATGATGATAGTACTGAGGGTACATCTTAGCCAATTTGATTCTTTCTCTGTCTTCAGATTCTTTATTGTTTTCGTAATCCTCGATAATAGTGTTGGCACCATATTCTTCTCTCCATCGTTCAGCTTCCTTAAACATTTCAACGGCAGCATTGACGTTGAATTTCCTTGCTCTTAAAAATCGCAACAGTGTGGAATCATCCAATCTTTCTTTGTAGTTTTGTTCTAGCAAAATCGACCTGAAGTGCAAAAGGGCCTCCTCTTGCTCCTTGGTTAAATTTCCGGGAGTACCTGGAAGAGCGTTAGGCGAACAGATTTGAGGATAAGTATCAAGTATGCTAGTTGTCATTCTTCTGCAGTTTCAATTCTGCACAATTGTATTATTTTTCAGGTCTTATTCGCCATTCCATAGGTCCAAAGAAAAGTACTCGAAATAGGGAATCACGATCTAAATAACAATCCGAAGAATTTTAAAAGGAGTAAATAGGGGCATAGCAAGAAAAGGATTTGAAATGTGCCTATAAGGCAAAACGGCACAATACACTATATAGCATATACCGGCAAAGCTTCATACGCACAGATTGAGCGCTTTTTTTAGCAGAGGCTGCTGTAATTTCACTACTATTAATAATTAGAAAGCGGTCTGATAAAATTCCAGCTCAGGTACCAGAAATTTACTGCCCACAGTTTTCAAACGAAGCAAGTGGAAAAATAGACATATACAGAATTACAATGGGCCCAAGGTGACGCTTGTTCCCTAGAGAATGACATGAAATATAACGGCTGTTGCTTAGAATCAAATAGTATTTATACTTGAGAAACGGACATCAATTTGGGCCCAAATGTGTTAAAAGAAATCGATTGTAACTTCTGAAGGCAGCGATGTCATTAGAAAGGAAATGAAAACGTTACAGTATCGTTTAGCTCAATATTGAGATTTTTATGAGAATTACATGATACATGCAAATACCTGTTCCCAGGTCTCGAAGGGGAAGAAGTATTAACTTGATTGAAATCAATCATAATAAACCTTAGTATTGTTCTAGATTTGTAATTCTAAGCTGGGCTTGTGTTGCAAAAAAAATTATAAAATAATATATATATATATCTTTTAATAAGCATAATAATCACTAGACAAGGAACCAAAATAATCAGCTGATTAAAAGATAAGAGGGCCAAGGGGGAAATATACTTTTCTAGAAATACTACTTTGAGTAAAATCAACTCACCATTATCACAAAAAAACAAAAAAACTGCCAATTACAGTAGAGATTCTTTGCTCAAGCAAGTCCCTGCTCAAGGTATCATCCAGGCATCAAAACAGCAATCGCGTATTCAATGCAAGCTCACCATCTTAACAAAGGATGTATTAAAACGTAAAATTAGAAATTTATTCACGATAAGTCCATATAGCAGCCGAATACTAGAGGTAATTCCCAACGGCTAATGGAGAAAACAAACATATCGTGATACCTAAACTGAGTAAACAGAACTGGGGCTTGAGATTTATGTATAAGAATCCTGAATAGCTTGGAAATTTATAATGATACTATTTATGGTTTCACAGACAAGCCTAGAGAAAGAGGCAATAAAGCCGCATACATATAGTATACTGCACATATATGCATATGTATGTATATATATACAGTAAGATGTATATCGGTACCGCCTCCTTATCGTGAAGTGAAAGGTCTCTTTAACGGCAAAGTTGTTGTGGATCAGTTGAAAAGATTGAAAAAAAGTCAAATTTCATAGCAACATTCGCATTTAGTCTCTCAATAAGAGGCACTCATGGCAACAAACTTACCGCGCATGTAAGATCGATCAAATGAACATGAATGGCAATGATGACTATGATTCCCAAATATCGATCTTGATGGATATGTTTCCAACTGTTTCTGGATCCATATTACAAGAGCATTTACTCAAAAATAATAATGACCTAGAATTAGCAATATGCCTGCTACTAAAGGAGAACGACGAAGTGGCTACTACCGATAATGAGCTACATCAACTATACGATATGTTTCCTCACATTGATTGCGATATTATAAAGGACCAATTTACAGCCAATGAGAAGTCTGTGGAATTGACTATTTCTGATCTTTTAAATTATGAAATCTTACAAAAGCTTAAAGAAGACCAAACCCCCTCCCATGACAGCGTACAGCAGGATGGAACAAAAAACAACTGGAAGCTAACAAACGATCACATACAGACTATAATAAAATTTACTGACGCTCCCAAAAATATTGCACAGAAATACTTTGTCGAAAATAGCTTTGACTCAATAAGCGCTGTTATCAAGATTGTATTAGATTACTATGATAAAGATCATTTTACACAAACTCCAACCACTGTCAACTCAAAAATAAGACTCACTGCTCCTGTGAAAGGCGGTCGAGTTCAGTCATCAATGGGACTCGCACATGTGTTAAAACAAGGGGAAAAGTCGACAAAAGAAAGTGGAGAAAATATCAAAAGGGTGAAAACTTACAAGCACTCATCGAGTAGCCCCCAAATGATTGAATTAAATGAAATGATTGAAGGAAACCATGACCTGAAAGCCATAAACCATGAATTCCTGCAAAAATGCTTGCAATTTTACGATGGAGATATAATGAAAGTATTAGACCTATCCTCCTTACTGATAAAAGATGACAAAAGTATCACCAAGACTTGGAATTTTGACGGAGGCTTTACTTTGACATCGCAAGATAACTGTAAGCAACATTCAAGCAAGCCCTCAACGCCACCGAATTCCCACAAAAACTGTGTAAAAAAATCACCCTTCCAAAATAAGGAAACCCATGAAGAAGCCGTCGCAATTATAAACAATCTTTTCCAAACATACCGATTAGATTTCCACGGCTTTCTACCTAACGAGGCGGTTTCAATCTTGAAGCTTGCACTAAACAAATGGTGGTCTAAGGAGGTCACAGAACGAGAGCTAAACTCTCATAATATCAATGCTTATGGCTCTAAAGTACAATTCGTGAGCCCGTTAGTTGTAGTTACTGGTAGAGGTATCCATAGTGTCGGCGGGATCTCGAAAGTTCGACTGCAAGTTAAAAATTTTTTGGATAAGAACCACTACGTCTTTTGGGAAGAGTCTTCTTTTTTTAGAGTCGAGGGTAAGAAGAGGAAATAAAGCCTATCCCGGCTCATGTGTAAAACTGTATATGTAATTAAAAACTAATTCAATTTTGGCGATCAATGCATTTATTTTTCATTTTCGAGAAAAAACTACAAGACGCGTAGGTAATAATAATGTAAATAGAAAAGTATTAAACATTGGTAGAATAAACAGACCAGGTTAGGAAGTCCCTAGAAAGATACCAATTGGAACATGGACTACATGAACCTGGGACTGAGGTCCCGTAAAACTGGTATTGATGTTAAACAAAACATACCCAAGGATGAATACAGTATGGAGAATATTGATGATTTTTTCAAAGATGATGAAACTAGTCTTATCAGTATGAGGAGAAAAAGCAGAAGAAAATCATCACTGTTTTTACCGTCATCATTAAACAACAACACCGATAACGTATTACCGCCATTCCTACAGTCATACCGACCTCAAGAAAAGGAAGCTGCTCAGAATCCATCCAGTAATGACGGCTCAAGAAGATCCTCTTTGTTAAGTCATCAGTCCAGTTTTCAAAGCCCAGCTAATGAATTTGAACCCATTCAGGAGGATCCAGAGGAAGAAGAAAAAGGCAGCAGAAGCAATGGGATTGGAACGCCAAAAACCAACAATTTAAGCAAGCCTAGTTTTAAAAGAAAATATTCTACCCATTATGACCTTGATATTTCGGAAGACCCCTCCGTGAGGTTGACTCCCGATAGGATAACTAATAAAAACATGTACTCAGACGTTCCTGACTTGGTTGCTGATGAAGATGATGACGATAGGGGAAACACTTCTTTAAACACATCTGATAATGCGTTATTAGAAGATGAGTTAGAAGATGACGGGTTTGTACCTGAAAGTGAAGAGGACAGAGACTATATTGGAAGTGATTCTTCCCTGGATTCCAGCTCGGATTCCCCAAGTGATGTTAATGGTGATGATACTTACCAAGAAGTAGAAGAAGAGGCTCAAGTGAGTGAAAATGATAATGAAGATGACTATATAAAACGACAAGCGACCGATGTGGTTCGAACAGACTCAATAATCGATAGAAACGGACTGCGAAAATCCACGAGAGTTAAAGTCGCACCTTTGCAATATTGGAGAAACGAGAAAATAGTGTACAAGAGAAAATCCAGCAAACCTGTTCTCGATATAGACAAAATTGTCACATATGATGAATCGGAAGACGAAGAGGAAATCCTGGCAGCTCAAAGAAAGAAAAGACAGAAAAAGAAACCTACACAAACTAGGCCATACAATTATGTGCCTACAGGAAGACCAAGAGGTAGACCGAAGAAGAATCCAAATACAACAGAAAACCCCGTTCCAGAAGATCCCAATGAGGAGATTATAGAAAGGATAGAATCCGGAGGTATAGAAAACGGAGAATGGCTGAGACACGGGATACTAGAGGCTAATGTGAAAATCAGTGACAATATTGAGGAGATGAAGGACGAAATCATCGCATTTGCACCTAACTTATCACAAGCTGAACAAGTAAAAGATACAAAGGATGAGAATTTTTCCCTTGAGATAATGTTTGACAAACATAAAGAGCATTTTGCAAGTGGGATATTAAAGTTGCCAGCCATATCTGGACAGAAAAAATTAAGTAACTCATTTAGAACTTATATCACATTCCATGTGATACAAGGGATCGTTGAAGTTACTGTATGTAAGAATAAATTCTTGAGTGTCAAAGGTTCTACTTTTCAGATACCAGCATTCAATGAATATGCCATTGTCAATAAGGGAAACGATGAAGCCAGAATGTTCTTCGTGCAGGTGACCATTTCGCAAGACACTAATGACGATAATGATAAAGATCTAGAAACCACTTTCGACACTTTCGGGTGACTATAATGTACATATTCGGTATGCACCTATGTAATAAATACATACAAAACGAGGCTTACACGATTACGTTACTGTAAAAATGGATTTTTTTTTGATCATAAATTAATAAAGCACGTAAAAACTCGCACTAAATTTTCGCAGATGAGAGCAAAAACCAGAAAAAAGAGAGGTAAGACTAACAGTGATCTTTAGTGCTCATATTAAAATAAGGGTTACAAGGACGGTGAAAAGTGGCAAAGAGAGCGTGATGACGGACGGAAAAGCAAACTCAGTTCAGAATATGAACGGAAAACAGGGAGCTAACTTGGCCTCATCTTTGCCTACTACACAAGTACCGGTTTCGATATTGACTAACAAGGAGAAAAGCAAAAACCTTCACGATGAGTCAAATGTGGAAGGATCTAATAACAACGACGATCAATCGAGGTCTAATTCTAATAGAAGAAATATTTATAAAAACGACTTTAGTACGAATTTGAGAGACTTTTGTTTTGCTGATTTGAAACAGAGTAGCGAAAGAACCAGAGATGGCCATGATATATATGTTAACACGAATGTGCCATCGAATAACGGCCAGCAAAATAGCTTCTCACCTTCTTTGCCTTCTGCTGTTTCATTCACGGTGCCAGAGGTGGAAAGAATGCCCCATCATAGATATTCAATTTCGAATAAACCCGGGAAACAGCAAATGCAGCAACAAGAGCAACAACAAAAGGAACAACTACAGGAGAAACTTCGTCAAGAAAAACAACAAGAGAAAGAGGTGAAGCAAATACAAGAAGAAGTGCAGAAAAAACAAATTGAAAGACAACAACTAATAGAAAAAAAGGAAAGGATAGCGAATGTCATATTTAAGGAGAAGACAACCAAAGACGATGGGAACTGTAATAAAACTCCCGTACCAGATGGAGCAGACAAATGTGACGATGAAGTGGACTCACCTTCTATGGAGAAAAATTCTATCGTTCACATGCCTGGTGATTTTATTTATTTCAATCCTAAGCCCAACGCTTCTAAACCGATGGACGCCAAGGTGGCACAATTAGTGGCTAACAGCAGCTCTATGCATAAAAATAAGGAGGTTATTGCACCACCCACGGGACCACGTGTGCCCTTTACAGAGTTTTTCCAAAAGGAGGACGACAAAAAGTTCCATATCTTGATTGGCGCCACGGGGTCAGTTGCTACAATAAAAGTGCCCTTAATTATTGACAAGTTATTCAAGATATACGGGCCGGAGAAAATTTCGATTCAGTTGATAGTGACAAAGCCCGCAGAACATTTTTTGAGAGGGCTAAAGATGTCTACGCACGTCAAAATCTGGAGGGAGGAAGATGCATGGATATTTGATACTGTAAACAAGAATGACGCTAACCTAAATCTGAACCTTATATTACATCATGAACTGAGAAAATGGGCCGATATTTTTCTAATCGCGCCCTTGTCTGCCAACACGTTGGCTAAGTTGGCCAATGGTATATGCAACAACCTGTTAACTTCTGTGATGAGAGATTGGTCACCGTTGACACCAGTTTTGATTGCACCTGCAATGAACACTTTTATGTACATCAACCCCATGACGAAGAAGCATTTGACTGGGTTGATCCAGGACTACCCATTCATCCAAGTTTTGAAACCGGTAGAGAAAGTGTTAATCTGCGGTGATATTGGTATGGGTGGCATGAGAGAATGGACAGACATTGTGGAGATTGTGAGGAGGAGAATAAACGAGATAAGAAAAGCCAGGGATGAAGAGACGGGAGACAAAGAGCAAGAACAAGAAGAACAGGAGGGTATTAACAACGGGAACGACGACGAAGAGGAAGATGAAGAAGACGATGACGAAGAGGAGGAGGCGACTCGAAACGAAACGGCCTCGGATGAGAGCGATGATGATGATGATGATGATGATGACGACGATGACGACGACGACGACGACGGAGACGGCGACAAAGGAGAGGGGGGGGACTGAGGTTTGAATGCATTTAAAAGAAAAAAATAAGCATTGTGTTATGTTGTGTTATGTTGTATTTCTTTTCTTAAACAAAAAGTGATTATATTTGTTCTTGTTTCCAAAAGCCTTCAAAAAATAAACAGAAACAAATGTCTAAATAGGATTAAATAAATATGTATACGGAAGGGAAAGTGTTTGTATTTACAGGAATGTCAGTCACCGCTCAAAAGCCCAGATATTTCCAAAACCTCAGCCTAAAGCCTTCAAAACTGTTCAGTTTCGGTCTGACGTCCAGATAAATAAGTGGCTGCTGCTGCTCGGGGGCGTTTTGGTCGTTTGAATAAAAGTCGATCACGTAATCTATAGTCTTGCCACATCTGTCAATTTGCCAGTCGTGTCTATCAAATGGCTTGGCCAGATGCAAGATACGCGATCTAAACCAAGCTCTTGGCGTAAGTTTTTTGGAATCGCCTTTGAAATTAGACAGTTTGATACCGCCGCACGCTTCGCCACCTTGCTTGTCCTCCCAGCTTCTGATGTAGTTCCAGACCCGCTCGTTGATGGAGTTGTGCAGTGGCACGACGACCTTCATATCGTTTGAGTTCGGGTCCCAGTTTTTCTTCATCATGGCCTCGTAGAATTGCTTTTCCGAAGGGTATATCCAGTTTTTATCGGAGTCGGTTCTTGGAATGGTGGAGACCTCTCTGGACTGCGACAACCCCACGTCGGTAACATACTGAGGGTCCTTATCGTTCAGTTGCGGGTTTGCAGAACACTCCAGCTCACTGGGCGGGACCGGGCCCCCCGGAACTGATTCTTTAGTGTGTTCTCGCAGCCACAGCTGCCTGGTTTCCTCGTCGACAGGACATTTCCCCTGTTGGTCTGAAGCGGTCATAGTAGACAAAAGAGAAAAAAAAAAGAAGAGCAACAAAAATCTAGTGCTTTCACTACCAAGATGCACTACGTATCTTTCGACGTCTGCGAAGCTTTGAGCGCTACTCCTCCACGATTAGTAAGCCCAAACCTTATACCACCAGATCTTTGTCACCGGGGGCCTTCAAACATCGAAAACCTGGGCCTTGAATTTCCAGAAAAACCAACGGTTACCCGCAGCGGCGCGGCAGGGGTCCAGAATTAGCCGCTATTTTAGTCATTAGCCAGGCAAAAGTCCAGAAAGGGTGCGATGCCAAGGAGCCGGCGAAGTCGTATATAAGTGGCGAGGCAAGCCACCGAGACAGCCATAACCGGTCATCACCACAACCAACCAAGCAAGATGTCACTACAGAGCAACAGTGTGAAGCCTACGGAAATTCCCCTGTCACAGATCAGGCGCCCGCTGGCGCCCGTGCTGGATCCACAGAAGATCGACGCCATGGTGGCCACTATGAAGGGCGTCCCTACGGCCAGCAAGACGTGCTCCTTGGAGGAGGCGGCAGCCGCCGCCTCCTCCAAGGAGCTGCCGCCCGTGGACGTGCTGGGCGTGCGTGCTCACGACCAGACGCTATACTACGCCTTTGGCGGCTGCCACCGTCTGCAGGCCTACGACCGCCGGGCCCGCGAGACTCAGAACGCCGCCTTCCCCGTGCGCTGCAGGGTGCTGCCGGCCACTCCCCGCCAGATCCGCCTCTACCTGGGCAGCAGCCTCGACATCGAGTAGGCAGGCCTACTGTGTAACGGCGCCAATGCTCAAGACATGCATACCACCAGGACTACTACTACTACTACTACCAACCTAAAACTCAATGATCATTTGTGCTATTATATCCCTCACTTCCATCCATCGCAAACACCGCAAGCGCTGTCGGTTGGTGCGACCCTCGGCGCCGGCTGGGCACGTTGGCCTGCCTGGCCGCCCCCTTCTCGGCATTTACTCGGCGCTCATTGGCCCAGTCACGCGCTAGGCGAGAATCCCAGAAACCAGAAAAAAAAGATGATACAATACAATGGCGGGATGGTAGGATATATATAGGTTGTGGTTTGCAAGAGTGGATCGCGCATTGAGTGTTGGTACTACGTTCTGTCACTCAAGAGTCTGCATACACTTATACTACATACACAGTATAGACGTATTAACAAGAAAAAAGCAAAGAAAAAAAAAACCACATACAATGTTATCCAGAGTAGCCAGACGTGCCTTCTCCTCGACAGTTGCCAACCCTTATAAAGTCACCGTTTTGGGTGCAGGTGGTGGTATTGGGCAGCCATTGTCGCTGCTTCTAAAGCTGAATCACAAAGTCACCGACTTGAGACTGTACGACTTGAAAGGTGCTAAGGGTGTTGCCACAGACTTGTCGCATATCCCAACCAACTCCGTCGTCAAGGGGTTTTCTCCAGAAGAGCCGGACGGATTGAGCAATGCTTTGAAGGACACAGACATGGTGCTGATCCCCGCCGGTGTGCCCAGAAAGCCAGGTATGACACGTGACGATTTGTTCGCCATCAATGCAAGCATCGTGCACGACTTGGCAGTTGCCGCCGCGGAATCCGCTCCCAACGCCGCCATCTTGGTCATCTCCAACCCGGTTAACTCCACCGTACCTATTGTCGCCCAGGTCTTGAAGAGCAAGGGTGTATACAACCCCAAAAAGCTGTTCGGTGTGACCACCTTGGACTCCATCAGAGCCTCCAGATTCATCTCCGAAGTGGAACACACCGACCCCACTCAGGAAAGAGTCAACGTCATCGGTGGTCACTCAGGTATCACCATCATCCCATTGATCTCCCAGACTACCCATAAGTTGATGTCCGACGACAAAAAGCAAGAGCTGATCCACAGAATACAGTTTGGTGGGGACGAAGTCGTCAAGGCCAAGAACGGTGCTGGTTCCGCCACCCTGTCCATGGCGCACGCTGGTGCTAAGTTCGCCAACGCCGTGTTGTCGGGCTTCAAGGGCGAAAGAGACGTCATCGAACCCTCATTTGTAGACTCTCCTCTATTCAAGTCCGAAGGCATTGACTTCTTCGCATCTCCGGTCACCTTGGGCCCAGACGGTATCGAGAAGATTCATCCTATTGGCGAACTTTCCTCTCAAGAAGAAGAAATGCTAGAGAAATGCAAAGAAACTCTAAAGAAGAACATCGAAAAGGGTGTGAGCTTTGTCGCTAGTAAATAGATCACTAAAAAAACCACACGGAACGAAACTACTACTTTCATGAATTATGATATCGTGTTATTTAATTCTTTATTTTATTTAACCAACTCAAAAAAGGTCAAAAAAATATTCAAAAACAAAAAAAAAAAAGACACCCTTATCTTACTCAACTGAGCTTGTTTTCTCTGCGGAGCTGGAAAAACACACAGCAATGACGCGATGATGGTGACTAACTAAACATCTGTTATAAAGTTTTCTTAACATATATAAATATACAGTATAAAAATCTACGTACAGCTTTCAATCTACAATTGCTGTTTTTTTTCTTCAACCACGCACGCAAATGCCCGACGTCACCATACATGGCAAGACAGTGGATGATCAATCTCGGTGTGTTCACTGGCATCTGCCGAACGACGTAATAGCCATCAAATTCAAGTGCTGTGCCACATACTTTGCCTGTTTCGAGTGCCACCAAGAATTAAGTTCCCATTCCTTGCAGAAGTACGATCTTCACGACGATACTGATGAAAAGTTGATCGTGTGTGGAGTTTGCCGTCATGAGATGACATTCGCGGAATACCATAACGCTCAACTCGTCTGCCCCAATTGCCAATCTCCCTTCAATCCAGGTTGCAAACTACACTACCACTTGTACTTCCATAATCCGCCTTCGATGACTTGTTGAGTAGTGCACACATATATCGAACCTAACTCTACCGTGCTCCTCTTATTGAATAAATGCGATGATGTATATATACACATATATATAAAATATATAGATATTGTTGTTTTTATTATTCTTATTTGGATCCTCCTCTCTTACCGCCCGTCTTCAATCTACCTTCGAACCCGGCTCTTTTCTTTGGTACAGCACTACCAACATATTTTCTTTTCATCTTTTCTTGCTTGTTCTTCTTTTTACCTCTGTTGTCTTTTCTGATCCTTAGATTCTCTTCTCTTCTCTTTTGTCTTTCAGATATCGTATCCTCCACAACCTGCTTACGTTCTTTCCATTCAAATGCGGATTTCCTCTTTTGTGTTTCCTTCCTCTTTATGGCTTTACGAAGCAGCTTCTCGTCATCTCTGATCTTAACACCTTCTGCTTGTAACATCGCCTTTTGCCACTTTTCCTTTTCCTTCAACTTGATTTGTTCTAGTTCGTCCTTGGCTTCCATTTTGTTCTTCTTGGCTTCCAAAAGTTTTAATTGGGATTTAGCGTCGTTCTTGGATGGGCCTTTCGTTCTACCAGCCTTTCTCAATCTCTGTAGGTCTGACGTGGCTCTCGCACCGTCATCAAATATGATATTCTGAAACATCACACCATCTGCATTAATCTCTGAGTCCCTTTTGGCCTTCTTGAATTTTCTTTTCGAATTGTTTTCCAAATCACTATCGATTTCGTCCACATCGGAATCAGATCCATTTTCATCTTGTTCCTGTTCCTGTTCGTTTTCTTGGCGCTTCCTCTTCTTTAGTTCTTCCTTGCGTTTCCTTTGAGCAAGAATAGCTTCTCTAGAACCAGGCGCTTTCCTTTTAGTCTTCATATCTGAGATTCTGGCCTGTAACTTAGAACGCAAAGCCTCCAAGTTCTTCTTCTTTTGTAACTTCTCTTCTTCTGTGATAGTTTTCTTTTCGTTAATCTTACTAACTTCTTTGGTGTCTTTCTCAGATTCTAATGGTATTTCGTTTCCTTCATCATCAAAGATTACCTTGATATCTTCCTCTTCTTCTAATGCTGCCATTATAGGACCATCCTGTTTCACCTCTAGCTTGGAGTCCTGCTCTTCTTCTACTGCTGCTTCCTTCTGCTTCTGTTTCTGCTTCTGCATGAGCTTGAGTTTTTCGCCAGGCAATACCACTGGCTTGGCATCTTTTTCCTTCTTTTTCATAACTTCTAGAGCACTGGATGTTTCATCATCACGTTGTTCGGGATCCAGTTTTTTCACTTTGTCACTTTTACTTTGTACTTTAGTTTTCTTCTTGGCCTTCCATTGATCTTGACTTGTTTCATCGTAATAGTATTTGGCAGGAATTAAAGCCAATAAACCATCAAAAGCGCTTGAATTGGCACGAAGGCGCTCCTCCAGTGAATTACTCATCTTTATTTTCTCGAATCTATATCTTCCAAGATTTCTTCACCGCTTGCTACGATTGTTTCGTTCTGAACTTGCCATTCATCACTAGCTCATCTCATCTCTTTTATTGTACTTTATTCTCTTTCTTCTTACCGGAAATGACGAGAAAAAAAAATTTCATCTTGAAAAATTTTCAGCATGGTGTCTGGGCGTTCAAGGCTGATGATGCCCAAGATCTCAGTCGACCCATTAAACTCTCAAATTATCTAGAAACAAGCATAATGGCATGCCTTTGCCCCAGCCATGACCGTTGACAGAAATTGGCCATTAACCAGGGACAAACAAGGCCAAATCCTGTAGACTTACCATCAGGCTTCGTCGTGGCAGCCCTCATTAATTTGGTCTGAGACTGGGCCGTCAGGGTGACGCGCCATGTGTTGCCGACAAATTTGAAGAAAAAATTTTCAGCTGTAATGGGCAATCTTTCTTTTCATATTTAATCGATCCATTCGCTCGTCACTTTTGTTTGAAGCTACTGTTCAGTTTTCTTCTCATTCAATCCTCTTGATTTTGGCCCTCGATAGATTCAAGATGTCTCAAGGTACTTTATACATATCCAAGTCTCCAAGAAACTTTGCTTCCAAAGCTTTGATTTCTCACTTCAAACTAGATGTTAAAATCGTTGACAAAGACCAAGCCAGCGAGTTTGCATCCTTGTTCCCATTGAAGCAAGTTCCAGCTTTCTTGGGGCCAAAGGGGTTCAAGCTAACTGAAGCTATCGCCATCCAATATTACTGTATGTTATTTCCTTTTTTATCTCCACATTAACTATGCATTATCTTTTTTGTTTTGTTTTTTTGCTCATATTTTATTTTTCTCGAAATATAATGATGAAAAATTTTATTTATCATACAGTTATCCCTGTCTGAATGGGTAATAATAGGTAACCTCTCATATGTTGATATTTGTATTTCTGATATATTTCACAGAGAAAAACATTCAATAGAAAGCAAAAATGAAAGCGAAGACGGTAGCAATAGTCTACATCTCCTGATTCTTTATCAGAAGAAATATAAAAGGAACCGACTTTACTAACCTGAATTTTATATCGATGGTATCTCAACCATAATATATGATTTTCGATTTAGTGGCTAACTTAATCACTGATGACAAGGAAAAGGCCCGTATATTGGGTTCCAACCTCATTGAAGAGTCCCAAATCCTTAGATGGTCATCTTTGGCCAACTCTGATTTGTGCTCCAACATTGCTCGTCCATTCTTTTCCTTCTCTGGTATGATGCCATACAACAAGAAGGACGTTGACGCTGCTTTCACTAAGGTTGACAACATTGCTGCTGTTTTCGATGCTAGACTAAGAGACTACACTTTTGTTGCAACTGAAAACATCTCTTTGGCTGATCTTCACGCCGCCAGTGCTTGGGCTTTTGGCTTATCCTCTATTTTGGGTCCAGAATGGAGAGCCAAGCACCCTCAACTAATGAGATGGTTCAACACTATCGCTGCTTCTCCAATTTTTAAGACCCAATTGACTGAATTCAAATTGGCAGAAAAGGCTTTGACTTACACTCCTCCAAAGAAACAAAAGGCAGAAAAGCCAAAGGCCGAAAAGCCAAAGGCTGAAAAGAAGAAGGAAGAAGCCAAACCAGCAGAAGAACAAAAACCTAAACCAAAGCATCCATTGGAAGCCTTGGGTAGATCCACTTTCGTCTTAGACGATTGGAAGAGAAAATACTCTAACGAAGATACCAGACCAGTCGCTTTGCCATGGTTCTGGGAACACTACAACCCAGAAGAATACTCCATTTGGAAGGTTGGTTACAAATACAACGATGAATTGACTTTGACCTTCATGTCTAACAACTTGGTCGCTGGTTTCTTCAACAGATTGTCAGCTTCTACCAAGTACATGTTCGGTTGTCTAGTCGTCTACGGTGAAAACAACAACAATGGTATTGTCGGTGCCGTCCTGGTCAGAGGCCAAGATTTTGCTCCAGCTTTCGATGTTGCCCCAGATTGGGAATCTTACGAATACTCTAAGTTGGACCCAACCAACGAAGAAGACAAGGAATTTGTCAACAACATGTGGGCTTGGGATAAGCCAGTTGTTGTCAACGGTGAATCCAAGGAAATTGCTGACGGTAAGGTTTTGAAATGATTTTAATAACTTTTTACGTTCACATTTTTTCTTCTACAACAATACATACAACTCAAACGAAACAAATTTTTAATTTAAAAGTTATGAAGTCTAGTTCATAATGCACACTATAGTTCACACGTGGTCAAATTATATGTAACGATTAACGTCCATGTTATCATTATGTATATTGTAATAATCTCTCAATTGAATCCTGCGTTCTTTTGAGATTACTTTAAAAACATTTCACATACTCTTAATTTCCCACATTAGGATTTATATTATGCAGAACATGTCCTATTGTTTTATCTCTTTGTGAATAACGTAAATATGCAACTTTTTTTTTAGGCCAAACGAAGTATCAGTCATAAGCAGCGTGTTACCCGTACTTGAAGGGATTTTATCAAGACTGGAAAACGATTTAGAATAGAACTCAAGATAGTGCAGCACGTCTGGTGATTAATAAGAATTCTCAAGTAAAAACTGTCACAGCACTCAAGAAGAAAACCAAAAGAGGTATATAGAAGTTGCAGTTGCTARAGTTTGTGTTTCTTACTTACTTCTAGATCAATTCTTTAAAATGGCTACTGCGTTATATACTGCAAACGATTTTATATTAATCTCTTTACCTCAAAATGCCCAACCTGTTACCGCCCCTGGTTCCAAAACCGATTTGTGGTTTCACGAGAGTTTAATTGGCGGTAGAGCATTTGTTTCTGATTTTAAAATTCCCGAATTCAAGATCGGGTCCTTAGATACATTAATAGTTGAATCGGAAGAGCTTTCTAAAGTAGATAACCAAATTGGAGCTTCTATAGGCAAAATCATTGAAATTCTTCAAGGCCTAACTGAGACGAGCACCAATGCTTACAAAACTTTACCGATCAACAACATGCCAGTTCCTGAATATTTGGAAAATTTTCAATGGCAAACTAGAAAGTTTAAGTTGGATAAGTCTATTAAAGATTTGATTACATTGATTTCTGACGAATCATCTCAATTGGATGCTGATGTGAGAGCTACATTTGCAAATTACAATAGTGCCAAAACCAACCTGGCTGCTGCTGAAAGAAAGAAAACTGGTGACCTTTCTGTTAGATCCTTACATGATATTGTCAAGCCAGAAAATTTTGTTCTACATTCTGAACACTTGACCACTGTTCTTGTAGCAGTTCCAAAAAGTTTGAAATCTGATTTTGAGAATTGTTATGAAACTTTGTCCAAGAACGTTGTACCAGCATCTGCAGGTGTAATTGCCGAAGATGCTGAGTATGTCTTATTCAATGTTCACTTGTTCAAGAAAAATGTCCAAGAGTTCACAGCGGCTGCAAGGGAGAAGAAGTTTATCCCTCGTGAATTCAATTACTCCGAGGAACTAATTGACCAATTGAAAAAGGAACATGACTCTGCTGCAAGTTTAGAGCAATCTTTACGTGTCCAACTAGTTAGATTGGCCAAGACTGCTTATGTTGATGTCTTCATAAATTGGTTCCACATCAAGGCCTTGAGAGTGTACGTGGAATCCGTGTTGCGTTATGGTTTACCACCTCATTTTAACATCAAGATCATAGCTGTTCCACCAAAGAACCTCTCTAGATGTAAATCCGAATTAACTGATGCTTTCGGATTTCTTGGTGGTAATGCTTTTATCAAAGACAAAAAAGGGAAAATTAACAAGCAAGATACTTCGCTTCATCAATACGCTTCCCTTGTCGACACAGAATATGAACCATTTGTGATGTATATAATCAACTTATAATTGATTTATAATTAACTTAAGATCAATATATATTTCTGTTTTTTTTTTATACTTCCTTCTTTTCTTGAATAAAAAAATCAATAGAAGTAATGAATCGAGTATGGTATGTACAGAAGAGTCAGCAACTTACAGATTATTGATATTAATTTGCTTCTACCTGGCTGTAATTTTAAATTTTACTTTTTCCTGTTTATAGTTAATAAAGAAAAAAAAAGAAAACCTAAAAAAAAAAAAAAAATGGTATGAAATAGATTGATTCTGCATAACTAGGGGGATTTTCTAAGCACCAGAGGGTTTATTTCAACTAGATAAAAGATAATCTCAAAGCGAGTGCTAAATTATCAAATGCACTGGAATCTAATGTCAAAAGAGCAGACTGCCTCTTCTGTGTCATTACCAACTGTAGACAACAGTGAACCCTGTCACATCGAAGTTCTCCTGAGGACGGTGCCTGAAAAGGGACTACAAAACAATGAATCAACCTTCAAAGCTAGCTCTTCTGATAATACCGTGTTGTTTCGTACAAGTAACGGGCCATTACAAAATACAACTGGGGATACTCACTCAACATTTCAGTTTGACAAGGTTTTCAATGCTAATGCCACCCAAAAAGACGTTCAAGATTTTCTTCTAGACCCAACAATAAACGACGTCCTAAACGGTTACAATAGTACGATTTTAACATACGGGCCGAGCTTTAGTGGGAAATCTTATTCTCTTATAGGATCACAGGATGGCGGGGGAATACTTCCCAACATTTGCAAAGCCTTATTCTCCACACTGGAAGACAGGGTAAAAACTAAGGGAAACAATTTCAGTGTCAGCGTTTTGGCATTCGAAATATACATGGAAAAAACGTATGATTTATTGGTACCACTACCAGAAAGAAAACCATTAAAACTACATCGCTCTTCAAGTACGATGGACTTGGAAATCAAAGATATTCGCCCGGCGCATGTCAGCTCGTTCGAGGATTTAAAAAGCTACATTCAATCAGTTCAAAATTCTGGCAATAGGATGGGATATAGTAGTGAAGCAGAACGGTCAAGATCGCATGTCGTTTTTCAGCTACACATAGAGCAGAGAAATAGAGGGCGTGACATACTGAAAAATAGTTCTTTATATTTAATCGATTTACATGGAGCAGAGAAATTTGATAAAAGGACTGAAAATACGCTATCACAAGATGCACTAAAAAAACTAAACCAATCCATTGAAGCCTTAAAAAATACTGTAGAGTGTTTGGAAATTAAAAACCTGGATTCAATATATAGTGCGAAAGCATCACATAGCTCTACCTACCGCGAATCTCAACTAACGGAAGTTTTACAAGACTCTCTTGGTGGCAACAGGAAAACGAAAGTGATTCTGACTTGCTTTTTAAGTAATGTACCAACTACTCTATCAACACTTAAGTTTGGTGACAGTATCCGCCAAATTAATAACAGAGTTATGGATAATACCAGCGGTTTGAATTTGAAAAAAAAAATGGACTTATTTGTGCAGGACATGAAAATTAAAGATGATAATTACATCTCCCAAATTAACATTTTAAAGGCCGAAATTGACACCTTGAAAGGTCACAGCAGCCAATCTGTCTCCAAGGAGGACTTAGCAACGAAATACGATGATAGCAAAAAGGAAAACACAAAACTAAAGCTACAGTTGGACAGTATTGCACAGTTATTGAACAGATTGACCACTGAAAATCCCAATAATAGCATCAATGACGAAGTTTCTGAAATATTAATGAAGAGGTGTGAGCAAATCGCTCAGTTAGAATTATCTTTCGACCGACAGGTAAATGCTAATTCAAAATTGGAAAAAGAGCTAGAATACAAAAAATCCAAAGAGGAAGCATTAGAGTCCATGAACGTTAAACTACTAGAACAAATTCAACTTCAAGAAAAGGAGATTCAAGAACTGCTAACCACTAATGCTATTTTAAAGGGTGAATTAGAGACTCATACTAAACTAAATGAGACACGAAATGAAAGAATAAAATACTTGGAAGGCTCTGTCAAAGAGCTCGGCATTAATAAATCAGCAACCCCATCGCCCAGAAAAGGATCCGTAAGCTCATCATCGGGAAATACCATGTCGCATATTGAAGAAGGTTCTGAATTATCTAATAGTCCTTGGTCACTTAATGCTCCCTCAAAACCCGTTGGATGGGGTGTAAGGAAAGTGTCGTCTAGTAGTATAGCAACAATGGGATCTCAGGAGTCGTTTACGCCAAGGCCGTTTAAGAAAGGATTAAATCTTCATTCTATTAAAGTCACTCCAAATACTCCTAAAAGCCCTGATTCGGGCAACTGATTAACTAACATTAAGTAAAGTAACCACATAATATAACTCCATAGTACCTTTGTAATTATAATCATGACAATCACGTTAATATTACATTCGCTATATTAATGTAGAGTGCGATTTCTTTACTTCTGCTTTTCTTTCGGCGGCTATTCGTCCACAATGATTTGAAGAATGAAGAAGTTGGAAAAAAAATTCTGCTCGATGAGATGAGATGTGGTTGTAGATTAATATACGAGGATTAGTCCAAAAATCCTTCCCAAGGCTCCCGCAGATATCACTCATGGCAGCTGCGAACAACAACAACAACAGTTCCGGCTCAAAATATGCTTCCAAAAAGCAAAATGGTAGGAGAAATGTACATCCATTCAATAGAGATACTCAAATTAAGAATCCCAGTAAAATCATAAGATTCAATGACTCAAACGAGGACGATGATGTCTCCAACAGACTTTTGAAAGATGATGTTGTTACATACAAATCCTTGAAGAGTCGGGCAAATGAGTTACTTCGAGTGAGAAAGACATTGCCGGTTTATCAACACAAGAGCGAGATAATGCCCTATATCAATGCTAATCCTGTTACAGTGCTTATTGGTGAAACGGGTTCTGGTAAATCGACGCAAATTCCACAGTTCATTTTAGAGCAGATATATGATAAAAAGAAACACGGATCCATTGCTGTCACTCAACCTCGTCGTGTGGCAGCCATTAATTTGGCTACCCGTGTTGCCCAAGAACATGGTTGTAAATTGGGTGACCAAGTGGGTTATTCTGTTAGATTCGACAATACTACCACTGCAAAAACTAGACTTAAGTACTTAACCGATGGTATGCTACTTAGAGAGCTAATGATGAATAATAACCTCAAGGAATACAGTGTCATTATCATCGATGAAGCGCACGAAAGAACCGTACTGACAGACTTAATATTGGGGTTCTTGAAGTCTTTAATACAAGGACCAAGGCCAGATTTGAAAATTATCGTCATGTCTGCTACACTACAAGCTGAAAAATTCAGTGAGTTTTTCAATAATGCACCAATTTTGTTTGTGGAAGGTAGAAAATTTGATGTTTCACAATACTACTTGAAGGCACCAACGGACGATATAGTAGATGCTGTGATTAGATGTTGCATACAAATAAACCAGGGTGAACAACTAGGGGATGTCTTATGTTTTTTACCAGGCCAAGAAGAGATTGATAAGGCGGTGACTATAATGGAGAAAATTGCCAAATACGTTTCAGATGAAACATCGGTACCTCTATTAATTCCTTATCCCTTATATGCTGCATTGCCACCTGTGCAACAAGCTTTAGTTTTCGCACCGGTGAAGGGATTCAAGAGGAAGGTCATTTTCAGTACAAATATTGCGGAAACATCCGTTACCATATCTGGCGTAAAATTTGTTGTTGATTCAGGACTTCGGAAAGTTAAAGTTTGGAGACATCAGTTGGGGTTGGCCACTTTACTTACCGTGCCCATATCTCAAGCAAGTGCTATGCAAAGAAGTGGTCGTGCTGGTAGAGAAAGTGAGGGCAAAAGTTTCAGGCTTTATTGTGAACCGGATTATTTGAAGTTGCCCAAGCAGAGTGAACCTGAAATAGCAAGGAGTGACGTTACATCTCCTGTGCTAATGCTGAAAAGATATGGTATCAATGACATTGTGAATTGGACCTGGTTTGAAAATCCAGGCAAGGAGGCCATAATCATGGGTCTTCAAGAGCTTTATGAGTTGGGTGCCCTCGATACTCGCGGAAACATAACAAAGCGAGGTGAACAGATGGCTCTGTTGCCATTGCAACCGCATTTGAGTAGCGTTTTAATCAAAGCCAGCGAAGTTGGTTGCTTGAGTCAGGTCATTGACATCATTTCATGTCTCAGTGTGGAAAACTTAATGCTGAATCCATCTCCAGAGGAAAGGGATGAGGTGAATGAGCGCCGTTTGTCCTTATGCAATGCTGGCAAAAAGTACGGTGACCTAATCATGCTAAAGGAGCTCTTTGATATTTATTTCTACGAATTAGGGAAAAGTCAAGACGCAAACTCCGAAAGAAACGATTGGTGTAAAGGCTTATGCATTTCGTTACGTGGGTTCAAAAATGTAGTTCGTGTCAGAGATCAGTTAAGAGTTTATTGTAAGCGTCTCTTTTCTTCAATCAATGAGGAAAACGAAGAGGCCAGAAAGATCGGTGAAGATGGTGACGAAATTTCCAAGATCCTGAAATGTTTCTTAACTGGGTTTATCAAGAATACCGCCATCGGAATGCCGGACAGGTCGTATAGAACTGTTTCCACTGGGGAGCCAATAAGTGTTCATCCGTCATCTATGCTATTCCTGAACAAGAGTTGTCCTGGTATAATGTATACAGAGTATGTCTTTACCACCAAAGGGTATGCCAGAAATGTTAGTAGAATTGAACTTTCATGGCTACAAGAAGTTGTGACTAATGGAACTGCCGTAGCAAAGCAGAAAATTTCTAGTTCAAAGTAAGCTGCCTCCTAATTCTCAGCATGTTTTGTAGGTAAAAGTATCTTGTATAATTTATAGAGCGTTGTAAAATTGTTGTAGCAACCATAACTTACATTCAGATATTCATTTTTTGCAGTGCATATATTAACGTTGGTCACTCACTTCCTTATTTGTACAACCGTTTTCTTCAAATTATCTCGGGAAGGGCGAAATTACAACTTTTCCGTTGATGTCTAGGAAGAAAATAAGACCAAGAAAAAAAAAAAAAGAATAAATGACATATCTTTGAGAAAGCATTTCACTCAAATTTGAGCTAGTTTATCTACTTAAAAGGTCAAAAACAAAGCAGAGGCCATTTATTTCATAAGATTTGAAGCAGTCAAGGAACGATGAGGTTTCAAGATAATGCTTTCATCCTTTTTTTCTTGGCTTCGTTTTGCCAGTATGTTCATGGTGCAAGAGCAGTTCATCGTCCAAAGGAGAAAATGACTACTTCCGAGGAAGTTAAACCTTGGGTCCGTACAATTTACGGATCCCTAAATGAAATTGTCACACCAACGGTTATTGCTGGCGTTACTTTTTCTGCTAAGCCAGATCCAACTCCGAATCCATTACAACCTTGGGTATCTTTGAAGAAAGATGGTACTCCACAGACCATTAAACCAGAAATCAAGAAGGGCCGTACCCAAAAACAAAAACCTGATTACTCGACCTATTTCAAGACCGCCACTATGCATACATTTTCGTACGAAGAGTTGAAAGCTGTCAATATGGACCCTGATGACGTCCACGAAGAAGAAGAGTTTGTGGATGAAGATGATACTTATGTTTCTTTGAATCCTATTATCAGATGCACTCCCGATCGGTACTTCAGCAAAGGACCAGCGAAAGATATCCCCAGTGAACCATTCTGTACACCTCGTGAAAATTCCGACTGGAAAGTTGGCAAGACTTATTTCGTCACTTGGTATACAAGGTTTTTCGAAGACGAGAATTCTGATACAGTCGCTGATAAAGTCCGTGTCCATTTGTCTTATGTCAAAGAAAAATCCGTAGAGATGGGAAATCACAAGAGGGATATTTCTGGAACATTTTTCACATCTGAATGGATTGACAATGTCGATGGCCTACTGCCAATTGAAATCAAAGAAGATTGGTTGCAGAATACATACGAGCGTAGAATAATTGTCTCTGTTCAACCATACAACATACCAGATGAAGACTTTGATCCACGACTAAACGGTGTGTTGTTGTATATCCGCATGGGTTCCAAGGTATATAAACCTACGAAGGAGCAGTTGGCTTTGCAAGATGCAGGTATATCAGACGACAAATGGTACTATATTGCATTATCTATACCTACTGTTGTAGTGATATTTTTTGTCCTCATGTACTTTTTCTTATACGCTAACGGAAAGAATAGAGATTTCACTGATGTCACAAGAAAGGCCCTGAATAAGAAACGCCGTGTATTAGGTAAATTCTCAGAAATGAAAAAATTTAAAACTATGAGAAATCACAAGTACACCGAACTGCCATCCTATAAAAAAACCGGTAAACAAAACTAGTTTGTTTTCCATATACGTTTCCTCTTTTTTCGAAAAACTTAACCGGACTGGTTTCTTCCCCTTACGAGCTAGCACAAGGCAACTTTCCTGTAAAGCTTGTTTTTTGTTGTTTAATTTATCATAATTCAATTTTGTATAGCCATTCAAGCACAAATTCTTTTCTTTTTTTCCTTGAATATGTAAATAGAAGTTAACATATACTGAACAATATTCATATATGCATATATCTACACAAGGACCTTGGTATCTAAAATATGTTAAGATATATAACAAAAGCATATTTATTCATATCAGATTATTATAATGATGTTGATATTTAAGATGGATTACCTATTAGGATTTAAATTTTTTTCGTTATCTGGCCAGCGTCTTTCTTATATCCATTTTTGCCTTGCAGCGACTTCACATATTTTCTCCAGAGTAATTACTCTCGGATCAGGCTTGAAATGGTGTTCAACCACTGCATCTTCTCTCTCCGCGTTTTTAGTGTGTAGGTGGTCTTCTTCATTCTCACTGTTATCGGCATTGTCTTCGTCTTCGTCGTCATCTCCGCCGACATCTTCGATGTAGTAAAAGAAAGGTTCCAACACCAACATAATCTTCCAGAAGTTGTTTGTGCCACAGTTAGCAAATAAAACATCAACAAGCGCGGGAAGATACTCTAATTCGATATACTCTTCCGCGCAACACACAAATTCATCTAGTTCGTAGTCTTGCTCGTCAGCAGATAATGTTGAATACATTTCTGACAGCAAAGTTAGCTCTTTGCTGATAGTTTTTGGAATATCTTCTCGAGCTTGCCATAGCAATTTTTGGGCTCTTTCAAGCCTTTCTTGACTAACAGCATCATCCTTGCTGTCTTTTTCGCTTTTTTCACCATTAGCATTATCAGATTCTTGCAAAGAAGGTAAGAAACCGTTCTTTTCGCTTTTAACCATAAGTTCATTATACTCGTTGTACAATGAAATGATTTTCATCATTGGTTTGTATAGTTGTTGACAGACCTTCATCTCCGAATAAGGTACGATAACCTTTTCCAAATAATGATTGATTAATCCTTCCATGAAATTCGCCCAAATAGAAGAAAAGACATAATCTTCGTCATACGTCGACTCCGTAAAATCTTGATTAATGTTGTGCTGTATGATCTGTTCTGTTAAAGTAGGGAAAATATTTTTATGGGCCTTAGACATTTCATCTTTTAATGTTGGTATTTTTGCGCTACCCTCACCGTTAATGGAATCTTCCGTGCCATTTTCTGACGAAAATGATTCTGAGTTTTTATCACCATCTGTCTTATCGAGCCAGTATTCTGGACCACCTTTTTCGGATAAAGTTACCAACAGGAGAAAAAGTTTTACTTTAACCCAGGGACTCAGCGAATCCACGTAGTCATCGGTGATTTTACTTACATCGATATTTATTTTCCTGTGGATGCATTTAATGAATTTTTCGATGTAATGTGATTTTTTCAGTCCATACTTTTCATTAAGATATCCAACAGAAGTGATCACGTCGTAATTGGTATTTTCCAAATTCGTATGCTTCAAAAAGTTAAACGTCAATTTCCGTCTACTTCCATAATGTCTCTCTCTTTTCTCTTCGCCTTTCTTCTTTCTTCTGATCTTCTTCTCTCTTGAAGCGCTCAAATTAACACATCTTTTGCAAGTACAAGCCTTCAACGATGGTTTGTTGGCTGTTTGCTTAGGCATTAAATCTTTGGCCATCTTTTTGACCTTCTATGATTGTCTTTGATTCGTAACCCTAACTGTCCTTTCTAAAAAAAGCAAAAGGAACGGTCAAAGCAAACAGTTTCGATGATAGCTTTCCTATACTCATGTAGCTGAATAAAGAGTTTATGAAATTTGCTTGATTTTTCCAAACGTAAAGCTGGTAGTCGATCTGCCAGCTTTCGGTACGTTTCGAAAAAGTAATTGCTAAAAAAAGTCACCGAAAACGAGGAATTTTTCATTCCGTTTAGGACTAGATGTATATAATGTCTACTAGACCAATTTTAGCTCTACATAACCTAGATGAATTCATGGCAATTGGATCGCCTCCATCATATCAAAATCACTCTCATCTATATACGTGCACAGAACTGTACGATCGTTGAATTGCGTGCCCGGTAGTTCTTCCATGGCGTTTTTTGCGGCTTCCAATGTTTTGAACTTGATATAAATATTACCAGCACCTACGGCCAGGTTTTCATAATTAAGTCTGTAATCTACACCCGGTTGACATATCTTGATCACTTCTATTCCCTTTACAGTATACTTTAAAGTTTCTTTGACCTCTGTGATGAATGTCTCATCCTTCAAATCCAATGGGTCCAAACAGTTCAAAAGCATTAAAACTACAGATTCTGGATGCACAGATTGGGTAACAAGATTTGGCAAGCTTTGAAACGTAATCCATGATGTAACTTGCGATGTCTTGCCGTCGTTCGGCTTGAACCACTTGTATGGTTTTAATTTATCTAGAATATCTGGAGTGACTACTTCAAACAATAATAGGACGCATTTGGTAAATTCGGGTTCTTTGTCAGTATTATTTGCACCGAGAGAGCAGTTGTAAAAAAGCAGTTTGGAAGCACCGTTTGCTATATTAAATGACGCGAGTAACTCTTTCATTTTATCATCATTAGCTTCCTTCACATTTTCTAAATTCTCTAGAGCGATTACCGTACCTCTGCAAAACCCAACCAAATGATCCAGTTGTTGAACGTATTCGTTTGGCCTCCTCCAATCTAATTCTACATCACCAAGTTTCGCTTTGAAAAATGATCGGCAAGCCAAAACCATAGTACTACATATCTGGGAGCTAAACTCGACAATGACATGGTTGGGGCTTCCTTCACCAATAAAAAAATCCGTAATTTCAAAATCCTCCGAATTCTTCTCAGTTTCCTTCAAGCCTGCAACATAATTTTCTAGCAAAGCTTTCAAATCCGCTACAATGCGGGGATTGGTGCTGTGAGATAAACCCGAGATAATGAGTCTTGAATTTGCCTTAGAGGAAGCCATGTTATAGTAAGCCGGAGAATCAAACGCTGAGCCGGGGTAAATAACATTTTGAGCATTATAGTTCATATCGTGCCTATTAGTTTGTACTTGCATTTTTTCATGGTCATCGTGGAACTTACGACCGTCATTTTTCCTTTGATTCCCAAAACGACCGTAGTTTTCATTTCCGTTCCTGTCTCTTCTATCTGATCTTTCGCTTCTTCCTCTTCTTTCATCCCTTTGTCTGCTAAAGGAATTGTCGTTCCATTGTGGAACAGAGCCGTGAGTATTATATCTGTTTTCTCTATTGTATGATCTCCCTAATGCATCTCGTTGACCTTGGCGATGAGGACCAGCCCTTGATTGGTCATAAGTAGATCGATTCGCGTTCACAATAGCTGAAGACTGTAGTCCGTTACTGCGGGAATATCGGGCATCTCTGCTTTTTGGCGCAGTCGGAAGCTTACCATCGCTTCTTTGTCTCTTGGAATGTGCATCTATATAACCATTATTTGTGTTGGATCTTTTATTCTCAACTCCCACAGAATCCTTGTCTGATCTTCCTATAGACTCCATGATTTTGGACCTCAAATCCTCCAGTCTTTTTTCGTCTGTCATCACGCCGTGCTTATTAGTTACTTTTAATGGTTTCTTCCCTTATACTTCTTCTCTATTGTTTTGAGCATGAACGTAAACGCTTAATTTTCCTCATCTTGAATTTTTTCCAGAACTTGCTAATTAGGCGCGACAACAGAATACTACCGAACACGCTGTTATAATTTAACATATTTCAGAGGACGTCTTTCATTTTATTGTTTCCAATAGTACAGTGTCAGCGGTGTAGATAGTCACTCATATCACCATGCGAGGCGTTTTAAAACTGTTGCTTTTTGCAACTTTTATCATCACAGGATCTTTGGCAGCCGTTTTAGGTATTGACTATGGCCAACAAAATATCAAAGCTATTGTAGTCTCACCACAGGCTCCAGTAGAGCTTGTGCTTACTCCAGAAGCCAAACGTAAGGAAATATCTGGCCTTTCAATAAAAAGATTACCTGGTTTCAAGAAGAACGACCCAAATGCAGTTGAAAGAGTTTACGGTTCCGCTGTGGGAAGTTTGGCAACGAGGTTTCCCCAAAACACGTTGTTACATTTGAAACCATTGCTTGGCAAGTCATTGGAGGATGAAAGCAGCGTGACTTTGTACTTGAAGGAACATCCTGGCTTAGATATGGTACCAACTAATAGAAGCACTATTGCATTTGCAGTTGATGGTGTGGAGTACCCATTGGAAGAATTAGTGGCAATGAACGTTYAAGAGATTATCAATAGAGCTGATTCGCTGTTGAAGGATAGAGATCCTAGAACAGAAGACTTTGTAGACAAGGTAAGTATTACAGTTCCCGACTTTTTCGGCCAGTACCAAAGAAATGCACTCCTTGACGTCAGCTCCATCGCAACTGGCATTAAAGAGACGTATCTAGTTAGTGAAGGTATGTCTATTGCTGTCAATTTTGTTTTGAAGCAACGCCATTTCCCACCAGGTGAATTACAGCACTACATTGTTTATGATATGGGAAGCGGGTCTACTAAAGCTTCAATGTTTTCTATATTGCAACCCGAGGACATCAATGAGCCAATTACCATAGAGTTTGAAGGGTATGGTTACAATCCACATTTGGGCGGTGCAAAATTTACTATGGATATTGGTAGCTTGATAGAAAATAAGTTCTTGGAAAATCACCCCACCATTAGAACCGATGAGTTGCATGCTAATCCTAAGGCTTTAGCCAAAATCAACCAGGCGGCAGACAAGGCAAAATTAATATTAAGTGCTAACTCTGAGGCTTCTATCAATATAGAGTCTTTGATTAGTGACATTGACTTTCACACTTCTGTGACTAGACAAGAATTCGAAGAATTTATTGAAGACTCGTTGTTGGAAATAGTCAAGCCAGTAAACGATGCTCTGGCCGAACAATTTGGTAACTACAAGACCAATTTATCCGACGTAAACGGTGTGATTTTGGCAGGTGGTTCTACCCGTATTCCAATTGTGCAAGAACAATTAGTCAAGTTTGTATCCGAAGAGAAGATATTGAGGAATGTCAATGCTGACGAATCAGCTGTAAATGGTGTCATTATGAGGGGTATTAAGCTATCTGATTCATTCAAGACTAAACCATTAAACGTCATTGATCGTTCTGTAAATACTTACTCTTACAAACTATCAAGTGAATCCGACTTGCATGATGTTTTTATTAAGGGAAGTGTTTATCCGAACAATACTTTCGCATTGACAAACTCAAGTGATTCCATTCCTGAAAGCTTTACCATTGACTTATTTGAAAATGAGAAGCTATTTGAAACGTACAAAGTGAATTCTGCGGTGGTAAAGAACTCTTATGCCTCCGAGAAGTGTCCTGCCGGAGTAGCGTATAACATTACTTTCGGTTTGTCCAGTGACAGATTATTTTCTGTCCAAGAAGTTAGCTGCATTTGCCTAAACGAAAATGACGTAGATGAATCAAAGCAAACTAGAAATAGAAATACTCGGTTAAACATTGCCTCCAAGGAAACCGAAATTCAGAGGCTGTCTACTCCCGAGCTTCTGAATTTGCACAATCATGTCAAATTACTCGACAAACAGGATAATAAAAGATTTCAATTACAAGAAAATTTAAACATCCTCGAGAGCGACTTATACGATGCTAGAAACCTGTTAATGGATGATGAAATTGTACAAAATGGACCGAAATCTCAAGTAGAGAAATTGTCAGAAATGGTCAGAGTATATTTAGATTGGCTTGAGGATGCATCTTTTGACACTGATCCTCAAGACATAATCAGCAGAATCAGAGAGATTGGAATATTAAAAAAGAAAATAGAGTTATACTTGGAATATTCGAAGGAACCCCTGAACTCCGAACAGTTTAAAGGAATGCTTGAAGAAGGAAATGAATTATTACAGGCTGTGGAAAAACACAAAAACACTGTTGAAGGGTTTTTGAGTGAATTTGAAACTGCGTACATAGATACGATAGAAAATGTTCGGGAAGAGTTCAAAAAGACTAAATACCCGGCATATATTTCCAAAGCACTGTCTACTTGGGAAGAAGCCCTAACCTCTTTTAAAGGTTCCATTACCGAGATCGAAGCACTTTTGGCCAAAAACTTATTCGGTGAAGATCTCCGAGAGCGCCTATTTGAAATAAAATTGAGATTCGACACGTATCGTGCCAGCTTAGAGGAAAAACTGCATTTTATTAAAAGCGGTGATGAAAGTCGTTTGAATGAAATAAAGAAGTTACATTTGCGCAAGTTCCGTTCTCAAAAGAGAAAGGAGGAAAAATTGAAAAGAAAACTTGAACAAGAAAAAAGCGAAAGGAATAACCAAACAGAACCGGTAATAAACAATTCGACTAATAAGGAGGATACTCCTGTTAACGATAAAACTACTGAATCAAATCCATCATTTAAGAATGACATTCTGCATGATGAATTATAGGAGGTTTGTTATAGGCTACATAATTGATATATTTTCTGAAGACAAACTCATTGTCTAGATATTTTAGGGCTCTTAGTCTCTCCCACCAAATAGTAGTTTATTATATGTGCTGTTTTTAGTACAAACGAAAGCATATGCTGTTTAAATGTGGATTGTTGTTATCGCCATACTATTACCCGCATATCTATTGTTTTGCTGGTGGGGCATATTCGAGAGATGACTTGAGTAAGAAATAGGTAAGTAGACATTATAGTGCGAAAATTGCGTATCAATCAACTAAGCGAGCAGCACCATCGAAAATACTTGTGAAATTCGGAATATACATCAAGATCAAATAAAAAAGGGTTTGGAAAACACTCCGAAAGCAAAAAATTAAACGTGAACAATATTATATAATCCTCGAGAGATAAGAAATAGCATTCCCCAGCAGAGGAATATCATTATTGGTGTAATGCTGGAAACTGATACATCGGCTCTAGAACAAGAACGAGTGGAAATTTCACGCAGAAAAGAAGGCTATTTATCGCCATTAGCTAGCTTCATTTTTCCAGACTTCAGAGCACTATTTAATATAGGGTTTAATTCATATCCGAACTTGAATTATAAGGAGGTAGATATCAATGGATTTGAAATTTACATTGTTGAACAATGGGCAGCGCAAAGAAAAATATCGACTCTGATTACATCATATACGGGCAATTTACAGGACACCATTTCTGCAGTTGAGGTTGTTCTTCCACAAGATCCTGAAGAATGGCCCAGTGGTCTGAAGAAATACTATGATGAATTGCTGAAATTTTCCCGTCCCAAAAAAACTACGAAAGGGACACTGTTCATTACAAATCTCTCTTCTTTTAAGTTTACACTCAGTTTATTGCACGTAGAATGTGGTAATCTCAAAAAAATCTGGAAAAATTTTAAGACGAATTACGATTTGAAAACGTTGCATTGTGGTGGGCGTTCGGCTCAGTTGTTGAAAAGGACGCCTAGCGCTTCAATAGCAAAGTTTGCTCAACTGTATAAATTTCCGAATTCAGCATTTGCTCATGAAATTACTTCCGATTTCCAACAGGCTCTTCTTCAGAACGATAATCGTGACTATGACGACCTAGATGACATAGAAAATATCACTGTTAACTACTGCCCAGTCGTGGAATTGACTACTTTGGTACAAATATCTCTTAGCTATTTTGCATTGTTCGAATATAGGAAGGAGAGGGATGGCTTATTATGTAATGGAACGAAGCAGTCCCTCGAAAAATGGTGGCAAATATATGGGAAACGATATTTAGGCATAGACAAACCAAAGAATGAAACAATTCTTGGTCCAACTACAGTAGCCTCGTTGCTCAGCCTCGTATTGACTTGCTACTTTAAATTAATGGTGGAAGATTGCATGTCGGCGAAAGACCCATTTGATGAAGATGAGTTTTATTCTGGCCTTTATGCCTTTCAAAAGAAATATGGACTTTCTAAAAATCATAGACAAACGTTTTTAGATGAGCAAACAATTGATAAATTGTTCGAAGTCTCCTCTAAGACCTCCAATAAAGATATTTTTAAATTCAAAAAAGTTGTGAAATCAACAGTGCAAGATATGACTGGGAAAGGTAATTTCATGCATTTATCTAATGAGATTTTAACAACTGACTTAGATACTTTAGTAAAGAATATACACGGTGGATCTCTTGGGATGCTTTGGAAAGGAAAAAGTGCATCTAGAAAGGAAACATGTATGGCTTGGGAAAGAAAGACTTTTTTGAGCTTCAAGTTCAAACGTGGCGATCCAGCATTACAACTAGACAATAATGAGTTATTTTATGGAAAATTAACACATGAACCTTTTACAGCAGCTGATAAAAAGGGAGATAATACAAAACAAACCAAAAGAAATAGTACACATGATGTAACCAATGCTTCGACATCATCGCTCTCTATTTCATCGATGTTATGTAACTATGATGAGAATCGTTATGCAAGCACTCATAACATTAATAGAGCTTATAGAAGAGAATACTTCAGGCGTAATTCGATTCCGTTTCTTAGTGATGGTATGCATGATACAAAAAAATGTTCCCTTGATTTCAATGAAGTAGAAGGACTGTATCGTTGTAACTCATATTCTGAAGTACAAAATGCAATAGAAACCTGGAAACTGCCCTTTGATTCTTCGGTGGTCAAATTAGCACGAGATTTATTAAAGATACAAAGTTTGTTATCCGTTCAGCGTCAGCTCGATGAAATACGTGATGGATACTTGGGGAAGGACTCAGAAAGATCCTATCAAGATAATTTAAGGTTCAAAGAAAGCCTGAATAAGTTACAAGATATGTGCGAGAAGTGTAAGAAAGGTTCAAACGAGTTCAATTGGGAATATACTAACACGCAAAACAAACAGCAACTCTTAGAGAACGAGAAAAAAAATATGAAATCGCTCTCTTCGAAACTAAAATATAATGTTCGTATTTTGGATAGGCGTGTGAGAGATGTTGAAACCAGTGTTGATCATTTTGACGGAAAGTTGGAAGGTGTTAGGAAAAAACTTTTGGAACAAAATAAAAGTAAACAGATTTCGATTGCCTTAGAAAGTCCTTATGATAAGCTTGAATTCGATAGCTTCATGGACTCTATGGTACAGTCTGAACAAACAAAGTATGAAGGGCTCTGTTTCAAAATCCTGGATAAAAAAAGTCTTGGAAAGCTAAAAAAGGAACTTTGGAAATGGAGTACTTGGACGTTTGATACCTTCCTATTTAAAAATAAATCCAACAAAGAAAAGGACATGTTATAGATAGTTTTCTCATTTTTAGGACAGTTTTTATTGACATATTTAATCGACTTCTGCAAGGTACGCAGCGGCTTTATAGATATTTTGATTAAAAGATACGTAAGATGAGTAGCGCTTCATTGTAGGCGCTTTCAGATACACATATCTTCATATATGTATGATATAAATCCGAGACAAATATAACACTAATGATATTCTATTTGTTGTCCTGTAAAACCAGATGATGATATTTGGGATTCAGTTCTTCTTAATATTATAATAACACGTTTGTAGACTATACGAGATATCCTCCTCATGGATGTGGCATTYATAAAAAGAAATCTGCAATATTGAAAAATATTATGATGATTCTGTTCCTATTTTATATGTTATTATTCATTGATCCTATTACAGTATCAATCCTTGCGCTTCAGCTTCCATTAATTTCGACGACACTTTGAATCTTAACTTACTGGTGTCGTAGTTTATGTCATCTTTTAACACCGTATATATTAGTAATAGATGGACGATAGTAGAATCTTGTTCCACACCTGTATTGATTTCGATGACAGTTTGAATCTTGATATACTGGTCTTGCAATATATGTCATCTTCTAATGTGATATATAGTAGTAATAGATGAACGATATTTGATTCTTGTTCCAACGATTTCAAAAGTAGCAACATATTTAACTGACTTTACAGCGAATTACATTTTCGATGTTATCGAAATATATGTACTCTTTTCGTATTAGCAAGCTTTTAACATAATATTAATATAAGATGAAGCGGTGGCTCAATGGTAGAGCTTTCGACTCCAATTAAATCTTGGAAATTCCAAGGAATACGATTGCAATCGAAGGGTTGCAGGTTCAATTCCTGTCCGTCTCATTCTTTTTTGCCCTCGCCCTTTTCTTTTTTAAAAAAAACTTTTTACTTTACCAAAACCATACGTTACGTTTTAGCCTTTACCACGTGCAACCATTCCAATATTCTTTTCAATGTGGTTGCGACCCTGTCCTTAAATGGTCAGGGCGTTATAAGGCCTCTATACTTTATAAAAGAAAAGAATATCTAAAGCGTAACTGTATCGGCGAAGTTCAAATAAGGATAGAACGAAACTGTCTTTCCCGGCTCTATGTGTCACTGAATACCACATATGGAGCCGACAGACTTTGAGACGAAAGATGCGAAGTATACCTTATATGTCATAGCAAATCATGAGTATGTCACCTCTCACGAACCAGTGCGATGTGCACGGGTCATCGATATTTCCATATTATGAAGATAGAGTTTYGATGATCTTGAAATCGATTTAGACACTGCTAATAAAAAGAAAATTTTTGAAGTGTATTTTCAAGCCTTCGGGAAGAGCAGTCATGGGTTCATCTAGCGGGTTCCATCATGCCGATCACGCCAACTATGCGTCAATCTTAAGTAAGGAAGAAACCCTTGAACAACTCTTATTATCGTACGAGGCACTATCTGACGATCAAACCAATTGGGTTTGTAATTTGTCTAATGCCTCGTCTTTGATTTGGCATGCGTACAAGTCGTTGGGCGTCAATGTGAATTGGGCCGGGTTTTACGTTAGTCATGGAAATGAAAAGGATACATTGATACTGGGCCCGTTTCAAGGGAAGGTTGCCTGTCAAACGATTCAATTTGGTAAAGGTGTTTGCGGGACTGCAGCCTCAAAAAAAGAGACACAAGTTGTCCATGATGTTAACAAATATCCCGGTCATATCGCGTGCGATGGAGAAACTAAGAGTGAGATCGTTGTCCCGGTCATATCCAATGATGGTATTACATTGGCTGTTATTGATATTGATTGTTTAGATTACAAGGGGTTTGATGAAGTAGACAAAAATTTTTTGGAAAGGCTCGGTAATCTAATAAATAAATCATGCACTTTTAAATAGGACTTTCCAACACGTATGTTTTACTTAATCTAATCAGGCGATGCCTTATATATCTCTTTCGTCACATTTAATACCAAACCGGGGGTTTTCCGTCATGTCCAAGAGCCGTTGAGAAGCGCAAATGGAAGGTTGGGGAATAGAGGTGAGACATTGTGGGTTATTGCTAGCGCTGAAAGGAAGAGATTGCGAAGGTGGTTGGATTTGCTAACTAATTGCAGCAGTTAATTGTATTTATGTGGATTCCTCCGGGACAACGTTGGCGTGTTTACCTTTGCATTGAAGATATCATAACTGTATTTAGACTCTTATATCTAAATATTTTCGGAGTCATATGGGAGTGAACATGTCAGGCAGTGTTAAGCAAATAAATACTTCACAGCCTTGCGATGGTTGATAAATGCTTGCTCTGGCGGCTAAAGAATAAGCTCTATATAAAGAAAATTTGATTGCTATCTGGAATTTGACTGATGAGGTGATCGTACAACCAGATACTAATAACTGACTTTTAAAAAAGCCGGCTCTCTTATTTTAAAGAGAAAACAAAAATGATTAGTAGCCCACAAGTTCTGAAATTGCGGAAGATGATCGTGATTCACCTTTTTTTAAAGGTTCGCGCATTCGCGCGGTAGATAGCGCGGCTGACCATAACAAAAAGCAGCAAAAAACAAATGATTTCGCCCAGGATCGAACTGGGGACGTTCTGCGTGTTAAGCAGATGCCATAACCGACTAGACCACGAAACCATTAAATTGTTGAAATGTTGTATTTTACTTTGAAATACAACAACTGTAGCGAAGGTTACGAATCTTCCAGTGCGCAAATGAAACGTGCCTGAAATGAATTTTGTTGATAATTAGTTGGTTTAGCAAGTTGTAATGTGTTGGAACAAGATTTAACTATTGTCCGTCTATTACTATTATATACGGTGTTAAAAGATGACGTAAACTACGAGACCAGTAAGTTAAGATTTAAAGTGTCGTCGAAATTAATGGAAGCTGAAGCGCAAGGATTGATATTTGTTGATAATTAGTTAGTTTAGTAAGTTGTAATAATTAAGAATAAGCAGTTCTTTCTTATTATTATATAAGAGAGGTATATAAAACACACGCTGATTGGTTATATATAACCTAATGGTTCAAATATGGTTTATGCATTATTAATGAGTTATCAGTTATAACCCATATGCTTATATACTAATTCCTGACCAATTAATAGATCTTTAATCTTATCTTCACTAATTACCAGATTTGGTTATTTTTATCATGATGAGACAATGTTATCAATAGTAATAGTGCTATTATTATTCTTCTTCCAGATATTTTATCATACATGAATTAATGTGTGTGAAGACACCTATTCTAATAAAATATATAAATTCATGAATTGATTTAGATCCAAGATTCTGCGTTTTCACACTTCAGTCATGTGATATATAAGGTAAGTAACATTCCGTGAATTAAGTTGATTTACACCAAGTTACTTCCCTAATATCTTCACTATTGCTAAAACATTCCAGTATTACCCACCAAAGAGCGCATCTGAAAAGCAAAAATCGCTAATTTAGGATATTTTAATGCGAATACATCTTGTTTCTCTACATCAGGTATTTTGTCTACTTCTAGTATTACTGTTGATAATTAGTAGTTTGATAAGTAGTAATAGTTAAGAGTAAATGATTCTTTGGTTTATGTCGAGAAGTACAATAAGCGCACGTACACACACAGGCTGAGTCAAAAGGTATTAATATATTATCACTATTTATCTCTGTTTCAATTTCAGTGTCATATACGATCAAATGTATATCCAAAATCACTTACTCTAACAGTCACGGAATCTGTTTACAAGTGCCCCTCAAGAAGGTAAACTCATTCAGCGAGACATATCGATGTGTCCACAGTGCTATCATCATCGCTCAACAGTACCTGATAAAGGTCATGGGCCGCTGCTTATCGAATTTTGGCTCGAACAGAAAATTCCAGTGGGGCCTTTTTTGACCCGAATTGCTCTAAATTTCAGTGGTTTGCGCGGCTAATTTCACATGACTACCGAAAATAAATTTTTTAAAAAAAAAAAGTCTGGAAGTTTCATCTAATAGTATTATCGCACTGAAAAACAGTACGGGCACGAGTTTACATAGGAGCGTTTCCCCTAAAAGCCCGTACACAATAGCTCTGTGTATGGCTACCCCAGAATTTCTTGATGAGAGAACTAGGCTCGCATGCCATCAAGAAAGATCATGGGATTTTACTTGCCGTGGGCCGCAGTTGTGGCGTTTTTGTCACATTTTGCCCCGTCCGGTACGCAGAGAAAAAGAAAAGAGCAGGGAAAAAAGTAAAAGTGTGGCATTTCGATGTTCATTGCCATTCATGCGGCCATTTCTCGAAACAATGCTAATTTCTGCCTCAATTATGTGGGTTTTAGAGGAGTCTGATTCGAGAATAGGCAATAGAAGAAACGATTATATATAAAACGGAACCTGAGACAGCATTCATTTTCCAATGGCCCCAGAAATTAATGTGGGAAAGATTCAATAGTCATAAAAGCCACTGACTAACACTATAAATAATTATTAATAATGGTGAACCCAAATAATTCTGTTAGCTACTTTTATGAAACCTCTATCCCAAAGAGATCCAGCGGGTTACTTACACAAACAACTAAGCCAACAAGTTTTCAAAAAGCTTTCAATCAAAAAGAAGAGGAAATTGAAGATGAGGATCTGATGGTGGACCTAAACACAGGATCATTGACTCCAGTTAATCTAAAGCATTGGACTCAAATGAGCAGCATGACCGAGAAATTCGGGAAGCTATGATATCGACGGTAATATATCGTTGGCAAATTATTCTCTCGCCCCATTAATACAGCTGGACTATAACTGTTCGGCAAGGTTGTTCCAAGCTATTAAATTTTGTTTTAAATATTTGCGATATTCGTTTTTCAGGAAGGTGTTTTATAGATTTTTTGATTGTTTTTTTTTTTTGGTGTGTATACCCGTGTTTTAATATTACTCTTGCATAACACGGATTTTAGTCTATTGAATAATAATTATATGATTTTACTTTCAACTCTCTTTCTCTATAGCTTCTTTTCACCGTTTTATGGTGAGTTGCTTTTGCAAGTATGCCTCCAAGGCTATCACAGCCTACACCTTGTGCCTGTGCATTGCAGATGTGAGCCACCTAACTAGAATGAATTTCTCGTGATTGTTAAGTAGGAACCGCATGGTGAAAGGACCGTACTTTGGATAAACTCTCGAAAAGAAGTTCACAGATCAATAGGGAGGTCACGTTTGGTCAATTGATATCCAACAACCTAGCTGATTGGGGTTATAATGCTGTATGAGCGCATAAAGAGTTACCCATCCTGGAATTCTTGTAAAGCTTTGACATTTGCGTAACCGAAGAAAAAAAGCATGAAAAAAAAAAGCATATCAAAGTTGAGGTCATCTGCAAAGTGCACACGGTTTTTAGAATTAAAAAAGGAGCAAGAAACAGTACAGTATCGAGCAAATTTTTGGCGGTATACAACAGTTCTACCCTACTTTAAAAATTTCTAGTAGACTGCGCTCTTCTCAAAGCTACAATGTTTGGTAATAATAGACCAATGTTCGGAGGTAGCAATCTTTCCTTTGGATCAAATACTTCATCCTTCGGAGCACAGCAACCGCAGCAACCGAGCTCCGTTTTCGGGGCTAGTAATAGTAACAATAATAATAGTAATAACAATATCCCTAACAACAATGCTCAATCAGGGTTTGGTGGATTCAGTTCTACCGCTGGGAGTAATAATAGCAGTTTGTTTGGAAATAACAACAGTACACAAAGCAATGGAACCTTTGGCCAATCAATGGGTACTGCCCAAAATTCACCATTTGGCTCTTTAAACTCTTCAAATACTGGAAACACGAACACTTTTGGAGGATCCAATTCAATGAGCTCTTTCGGTGGGAGTAATAACGCATTTAATAATAACAACAATGTTAATTCCAATAGTAACAATAGCACCAATTCGCCGTTTGGCTTGAACAAACCAAATACAGGTGGATCTTTGTTTGGTTCGCAGAACAATACCAACACAAGGAACTCCAGTCTATTTGGTGGGCAAAACACGAGTACCACTGGTACATTTGGAAACACCGGGGCTAGCTTTGGATCTGGATTGAACAACAACTCGAGTATGTTCGGTGCAGGGAACAACCAGCAGAGCAATACTACTGGTGGTATGTTTGGCAGCCAACAACCCTCGGCATTTGGAACGAACAATCAACAAGGTGGTATGTTTGGACAACAACCCCAAAACACCAACAATGCGTTTGGAAGCCAAAACCAAATAGGAGCAAGCTCGTTCGGATCAAAACCTGTTGGCTCAGGATCATTGTTTGGTCAAAGTAATAACGCCCTTGGAAACACAAACACTACTAGCAATGGATTGTTTGGCCAAACCAATGTCAATAATCAAACCAACACTAATGGCGGACTTTTTGGACAAAACACTATGACTAATAACACACAAGGAATGTTTGGGCAAAACAACAATCAAATGCAAATGAACAGCAACAATACCAACAACAACACCAATAGTTTATTTGGAAAAGGAAACACTACTACTAGTTTTGGTCAGCAACCAAGCAACAACACAGGCTCTTTATTCGGGAACAAACCATCCGGTGGACTATTTGGTCAACAAAAGACTACTAATGCCTTCCCGAATTCTACACCAGGAGGTCAATTTGGGCAAAATAACCAACAGCAAGGATCTGGTCTATTCGGTCAAGGTCCCCAGACAAACAGTAATGGTGGGCTGTTTGGACAGAATAACCAACAGCAGCAACAGCCCCCCAATGCATTTGGTCAAAACAATACAGGGCCAGGTCTTTTTGGACAGAACAGTCAGCAGCAACAGCAACCAGCGGGCCTGTTTGGGGCCAAGCCAGCAGCTCCAGCTGGGTCTCTCTTTGGAGGTAATTCTTCAAACCAACCAGGCTCACTATTTGGCACTACCAACGCATCTGCCTCAAATACGCAAGCACAACAAGGAAACAGTTTATTTGGTGGAGCCAAGCCAGCCGCAAACATGTCATTTGGAACAAATTCTAGTGTCAATCAACCGGGAGGCGGGGGCAGCCTATTTGGAGCTAAGCCTGCTTCCACCACCGGGTCATTATTCGGGAATAATACAGCCTCTACGACAGCACCTCCCACAGGGGGTCTCTTCGGAAATAGCACTAATAATCCAAGCAATACTGCAAATACAAGCCTTTTCGGTGCGAAGACTGAATCTCAGACGAAACCAGGATTGGGAGGAGGATTATTCGGTAGTTTGAATTCTAATCCTTTGTCAGTTGGCCAAAATAAACCAGCTTTTGGAAACACAAATCAAAACACTGGGCTTTTTTCAGCTACTAACACAAATTCTTCCACTACTGCTCCAACTGGTGGGCTTTTTGGGGCAAATAATAGCACTTTTGGTAAAGATGCACAAAACGGACCACCTGCTAACGGTTTCTCTCAGAACTCAACTATGGGCAGCACAGGACTTCCTTCCTTACAAGAATCGGCCACAACTAATGATGAACAGCTTTTCTCGAAGGTCATAATTCCCAACTCAATTACGAATCCGGTCAAGGCAACTGCCTCAAAACTGAATGCTGATATGAAAAGAAATAATAGCCTCACGAGTGCTTATAGATTAGCTCCAAAGCCGCTATTTGCTGCGTCTTCTGGTAATAGCACTATGTTTCAAAAGTGGGGAAAGATAACAGAAAAAGGTAGCGGAGACAACGGAACTGGCAAGACCTTTACGGAGCCTGAGTCTAACTATTCCTCTTCGAGTGATTTGTTGTTTTACCCCGATAAGAGGTATTTGAAGCATTTGGTAATTAAAAACAACAAAAGCACAAGTGTCGTAGATTCCAATGATGGTGAAACAAACAAAGTAAAACTGGTGACTTTTACAACAGAAAAAGTTTCTGAAAACAAGCAAGATGTTTCAAGCCCTACGCATCTAAATACAGCAGACAAAACTGATTCTTCCCATACCATCCAAATGGAGACCGTTAACAAAAGTATTCCTGATGTTCAATCGAAAATATCAAATGGTCCTGTCTCCGTTCCAACTACTGAGAGTGAAAAGACCGATATCAAAGTGCCAGGTCTACTAAGCAATGACGTCACTTTTTTCCAAAATAATTACTATATTTCACCATCAATGGAAACGCTTGGCAATAGATCATTGATCGAACTTCGTAAGATAAACAATTTAATAATTGGCCACAGGGAGTATGGTAAAGTCGAATTCCTAGAACCGGTTGATTTGTCTAATACACCCTTAGATACTTTGTGTGATGATATAGTTGTTTTCGGATTAAAATCATGCTCAATATATGAGAACTGTTCCATGAAACCGAAAAAAGGCGAAGGTATCAATGTACGTTGCAGAGTTACTTTGTACTCCTGCTTCCCTATTGATAAGGAAACAAGGAACCCTATAAAAAACCTACAACATCCTCTTTTGAAAAGAAGCATTGCTAAACTAAAAGAAAATCCAGTTTACAAGTTCGAAAGCTATGATCCCGTAACAGGCACTTATAGTTATACTGTGGACTCGCCAATTTTGCCTTAGGTAGAAATTCTTGCGCCATCTAAATAGTCTAGATATTCGCCTTATAGATTTTCGTTGTATTTGTATATATAAATAATTCTCGGAAAATGAAAAGTATTTTAACATTGTTTTATTGGTATATTTTGACACAGTATTACTGTCTAGATACAACGACCAATGAAGGTCTTTGTCATATTTAAGATAGTTGAGAACCTTTCTTCTAGAAATGAAAATTAGTGGGATAGTCGAGTTGGAACAAGGGTGCCTTGTAATCCAGGAAGTATGATAATATTGGGGAGGCATGAAAGACAAATTAAAGCAATAATAAAAAGAAAAATAATGCCACCTCCTAGAATCGAACCAGGGTTTCAACAGCCACAATGTTGTGTACTAACCACTATACTAAGATGGCAAATAATTATTGGAATATATATAACTTTTAGCCTATCACAAAACTAGTGATGGTTATCAGTCCAGAGTCTTGCTTTCATTAGTGTATTCAAAGACTTGCTAAAAAAACGTGTATCATTACTTCTATTATGACTGTCAATAAAGAATACGCCGGGCCATTAAAAAGAGGAGCTGTATTCCTTTCATTGTGATAAGTGGTATGCGACTAGCTGTAATGAAGATATGCTCAGTATACAAGTCATAAGTTAATAGTGTAAGAGATTCTTGGCCGACAGAGAGTGTATTCCTGGAAATACAGTCCCAGATATGTGCTACAGTGCTGGAAAGCGAAGCGCAAAACCAATGCTGAGTAAAAAGGTAAACGCAACATTGCATAAAGACATAGATCCTTTCTTTTGTAATATTCAACCAAATTCATGTAATTTCATTGACCTAATGCGTGAGAAGCCCATCAAATTAAAAGGCGCGTAATTCGCTTCGTTTCGTGTTTTCGAAAACGAAGATCCGTTTTCTCTCCCTGGATCTCTTCAAGGATCCATTTATATAAAGATGGAAACTGTATAATTTTGTTGGCCCGTATCCCAATATAATTTTTTTAGTTTAAAAGGCCGATTGCAGACTATTTGAACAATTTATTAAATTATTTGCGAAAGCCGTTCCATATATCACACAGTAATAAAAAATGTCCAGCCAAACTGAAAGAACTTTTATTGCAGTTAAGCCAGATGGTGTTCAAAGAGGTTTAGTCTCTCAAATTTTATCTCGTTTTGAAAAAAGAGGTTATAAGTTGGTTGCTATCAAATTAGTCCAAGCTGACGACAAATTACTAGAGCAACATTATGCTGAACACGTTGGTAAACCATTTTTCCCAAAAATGGCTTCTTTCATGAAATCTGGCCCAATCTTGGCTACTGTATGGGAAGGTAAAGATGTGGTCAAGCAAGGTAGGTCCATTCTTGGTGCCACTAACCCATTGGCCAGTGCTCCGGGCACCATCAGAGGTGACTTCGGTGTTGATCTAGGCAGAAACGTTTGTCATGGTAGTGATTCTGTTGAAAGCGCTGAACGTGAAATTAACTTATGGTTCAAGAAGGAAGATTTAATTAGTTGGGAATCCAACCAAGCAAAATGGCTTTATGAATGAATGAATTAAACGGAGAAGAGGAGTCTATCTCTTTTTTGCAGTTAGTCCCGTTCTTCATACTTAATTTTACCGTATATAAAGAAACGCAAAAGAGCTATACGAGGGCTTAGATCGGTTTGGAAAGAACTGACACCTTTATATAAAACATCTATATATATGTACTGATAATCAGCGTTAGGTTCTTTAGTCTCCAAGTAGTACAAGCGGATCCCTCCCTTTCTTGTACTTCCGCTTGTATTGAACTGTTTTCACCCCGCACCTTGGAACCGAGGACCCAAATAGCGATGATGATGATGATGATGATGATGATGATGATGATGATAACGGAATGGATAGCTTCTCACCCCATCAGTAACTTCTAAAGTATCCCTACTGAAGTCTTTTCTTTATTAATGTTGGAGTGAAGTTATGAAAGGGTATACATAGGAAACTTGAGTGTATTCTTTCACTGTATTATCGCCTTTTAAGGGTGCCCAACCCTTAAATATAGGAACCGCTGCTGTACCTTCAAGTCTATCTGCTTTTGCTCCAACAGACTCCGATAAAAGGCATAATGCCTCCTTATATATCTAGCAGAGGAGTATATAAAAACTAGTAGTTATGTTCTTTTTACTTATGATCATGCGGAGTAGTTTTCATTCAAGTAACTACTAAGATCAAAAGCTCAAAACGCCTGCTAAACAAAAGTATGAATTCTAATATTTTGAGATCGTTACAAAGGACAGGTAGAAGGTTTGCTTCATCAAGGGATTTTGAACCTGTCATTGGATCTAATCCAAAAAAACAGACTACGCGACTGGTGGCCGGCTCAGTGGGTGTTATGATCCCACTAGCTCTATATTTATTTTATAAAAACGATAGCAAACATAGTGAAATCAAGAAAATATATCAAAATGAGAAGAAAATGTAGCAACCGTTAGGAAATCGCATTATAATATACACAATAGACCAAAAGATGCTGAACTGTCTTGATCGGGTTTATTTCTATCTTTTCATTTTTTTTCTTTTCAAATATTTAAATTTAGTTATTTTTACTTACACATAAATACATTCAATGCATATATTCAATTTTCTGTACATGCCATTCTCTTTTTCACTTGTAAAGAACGGATGAATAAATCAGATGAAGATAGAAAAAAGTAGTATCTTTTTAGTGATATTCTGTTATGACTAAACCAAAGCCCGAGCACTAGGGATGTACATGCGTATAAATATATATATCACCTAAATTTAGTTTCCCTTCTTAGCAGCTTCAGCGGCGGCCAAGTTGCCTGGTTGGTTTTTTTCGTCGAAGTATTTCTCCAAGTTCTTGACTTGCTTTTGCAAGCCTTCCAAAGAAATTTGCTTTTTCTTTAGTTGTTCTTCCAATTTAGTAGAGTCGGCCTTCTTTGAAACTTTCTCGGTTCTTGGAGAAGTTTTGGTCAACTTCTGCTTTTTTTGCTCGTTGATCAATCCCTGATATTTCACCAATCTCTTGACAATAGACATGACCGTTGGGATGCAAATAGAGAAATACAATATGAACCCAGAAATGTACATGTTCCTTTGGTTGTAAGCTCTTGATGCCAAGGCCTGTATTGGGGTGACAGCAGATGACCCCATTGAACCGCTGTTATCGTTATGGTATAATGAAACGCGGATTTGTGACCTCTTCCACGAATCGATAAACAACAGCCCAACAAGACCGCCCATTATGACAATTACGGTTTTTATCTGCTGCTTAGCCGTCAATTGGTTATAGCTGCTAAAAATACCTCTACGGATCCGGAATGGCAGAGGCAAAACGAAAATGAAGAGCATCACCATCTCAACGGTGAGCATTAGGAATAAAGCTGTAAAATATAAACTCATTGTAATTGTTCAAGCCTCTTGGTCTGCTAGGATTGCCACTACAGAAAAGGATAAAATACAACAGTTTTGAAATAGTCTCGGGCCAGAAGACTGCATTGCAAAGTCCCTCTTGGTTATATTTCTAATTTTGCATTGCGCCAGACGGCTCAGTAGCGCCCCCCTTTACGTCAACGTACAAGGTGATGATCTCCTGTTGCGGGTTACGCGCTCCCTTTGTGGGTATATGTCGTGGTTATCGGAAGGATAACAGGGTCGTACGTATGGGAAATAGTGTGTACTATTCCAGTTAGTCTCGTAGTTTTAAAAATATCGCTGGTGATGAATGCGTTTGTGTTGCAGTCAGATATCCCTCTCCTCCTTCTTCTTCCCTATCTTGTGTTTATGGCACAATCAGCATTTTGCTGCTTTAACGGGCGGCGATCTACGGAGAAATTTTTGGCATAACGTCAAACTTACAAAGAGCAAATTTGTAGAGTTATCATTTTCTCACTTCTTGTAGTTGACTTGAACAGTTGCTGATTTTGAGTGACTCTTTGAATTTAGACTTCGTATTATTATATACTTGTATAAACATTCATCGTTTCCATATTGCTAGTCTCTATTTTCTCGTTTGATGACAAAGTTATACGTATCGTTACACTGAGTTATATCATCCAACCCCTTACTTCAAGAGTAGATTGAGAATAAAAGTGAGAACTGCATACAAGGAAAAGGCTAGAAATGAGCACCGACAATTCGCAAAAGAATGAAACTGTTCCACTGCTTTCTCCTTACTCCAGTAGCCCTCAACTCAGGAAAAAGAAGCGTAATCCAAAAGGAAAAAAGAACAAGTTTGTTGGCCACTTGAAATCAGACTCGCGTAGACCTACCCAACTTCTCCATGATAGTGTGCAACATGACCACGGTCAGGTTACAGATTTTGACCAGATTGATTCCTGGGGCATGCTGCATGAATCGGACTCTACTAATAATGACTTAGTAAGAAGTGGAGATCCCTCACTAAAGGGTGCGTATATTGACCACAGACCCTCAATGAGCCAACCGAGGGATGGATCACAAAGTGCCTCAAGTGCTGCGCGGCCGCAACCGATTATGAAGTTCTCAACCCCCAACTATAAGAAGCCTACAGGGATTTGGCCCTCTGATCCTAACAGATCGTTAGTATCTGATCTATCTCCTTCGGAATTGGAATCATGGCTGAAAAGAAGAAAATCCGTTCAAAAAGGTGCCGAAGAAGCTTTGCCTGCGGATAGAAGACAGTCGAACGCAAATAATGATGTTGTGATCGATGTAGATGCGTTGATGAACCACGTTCACAACAGTACAAGCAACAGCGCTGCCGATAACACCAAGAAGAAGAAGAAGAAGAAGAGTTCTGACGACAACAGCAACAAAAACTCAAAATCCTCGTCCAGTGACTCAAACGTCGAAGAAGACGAGTACAATTCGAGACCATCCTCCAGTCTTTCTTCAAATAATTCCTCATTGGATGATGTTTGTTTAGTTCTCGATGATGAGAGCAGCGAAATGTCGAAACTCTGGCCAGATTGTACCATCTTAGAAGAGTTCTCCAAAGAAGAAACTGAAAGACTCAGAAGTCAGGCTATTCAAGACGCAGAAGCATTTCATTTTCAATATGACGAAGACGATGACGATGGTACGTCGAATGAAGATGGGATTCTTTTTTCAAAGCCCATCGTGACCAACATTGATGTCCCTGAATTAGGTAACAGGAGAGTTAATGAAACAGAAAACTTGAAAAATGGCCGCTTAAGACCAAAAAGAATTACGCCATGGCATTTGATCCAACGTCCAACGGCCCTAGGGTCCGGCCCGACCAAAGACTCAAAATCAAGAATTCAAAACGGACTACAGGACAATTTACTGGTGGGGAGAAATATTCAATATCCTCCACACATTATTTCCAATAATCCAGAACACTTTAGATTTACTTATTTTAGAGTTGACTTGGATTCCACCGTTCATTCTCCAACAATATCTGGGCTTTTGCAACCCGGTCAAAAATTTCAAGATTTATTTGTCTCTTCTGTGTATTCCCAAGAGAGCAACGCCGGTCATGTCAAGACTCATCCAAATTCTCCGACGCCTGGTATGAAAGGGGAAAGTTCATCTCAACTTCAAGGATTGATTAATAAAAATCCCTCTACATTATCAGGTATGTCTGTAGCAAATATGGAAGATATTCCTCCATTTTGGTTAGACGTCAGTAATCCCACTGAAGAGGAAATGAAAATATTAAGTAAAGCTTTTGGAATTCATCCCTTGACCACAGAAGATATCTTCTTGGGAGAAGTTCGTGAAAAGGTGGAACTATTTAGAGATTATTATTTGATTTGTTTCAGAAGTTTTGATATTGTAGCGGAAAAGCATGTTCGTCGCAGAAAAAAAGAAAAGCAAGAATCTGCTACGCTGGACCACGAAAGTATCTCACGCCGTAAATCACAAGCTTATGGTGCCACTATGTCGAATGATTCAAATGCTAACAATAGCAATAACAATAATACCAGCAGTGCTAATAGAAGCAAATGGCTTCCATCGATTTTACGTTCCCGCCGTAGGTCATCTGCGAATAGAACGACAAACACATCATCATCAAGTTACAAGCGTCGTGTCAAGAGTGAAAAAAAGAAAATGGAAGAAAACGAAAAATTCAAAAGAAAATCAGGAGATAGGCATAAACCACGTGAAGGAGAATTGGAGCCATTAAATGTCTACATAATTGTTTTCAGAACAGGTGTGTTAACATTTCATTTTGCACCTACACCGCATCCTATCAATGTTCGTAGAAGAGCAAGGTTATTGAAAGACTACCTGAATGTTACCTCAGACTGGATTGCATATGCGTTAATCGATGATATCACAGATGCGTTTGCACCTATGATAGAACTTATCGAGGATGAAGTTTACGAAATCGAAGACGCCATTTTGAAGATGCATCAATCCGATGATTCTAGTGACAGTGACTCTAGTGATAGTGATTCCGATTCCGGTGGCAGTGATGAAGATGCATTCCCATTCGATGTTTACTCTAAGAAAACGTCATATTCTAGTGCTAAATCAAGCGCGAGTTCAAGAAGTACAAGCTCATCTGAGACATCGTTCAATGCAAACTTGATTGGTTGGAAAAGAAAAGGTGACATGTTGAGGCGGATTGGTGAATGTCGTAAAAGAGTGATGAGTATACTAAGACTACTGGGTTCCAAAGCAGATGTGATCAAGGGATTTGCCAAGAGATATAACGAACAATGGGAAGCTTCGCCACAATCGGAAATCGCTATGTATTTGGGCGATATCCAAGATCATATCGTAACCATGGTGTCATCGCTAAATCATTATGAAAAACTTTTGAGTAGATCGCATTCGAATTATCTTGCACAAATCAACATCGATATGACAAAAGTTAACAACGACATGAATGATGTATTGGGGAAAATTACCATTTTGGGTACTATCGTCTTACCAATGAATGTGATCACAGGTTTATGGGGTATGAATGTTATCGTGCCTGGGCAATATAGGGATTCATTGACATGGTTTATGGGCATTGTACTTTTCATGTGTATGCTAGCATGCTCTGCATTTGTGTACACAAGGAGAAGATTTGGGTTATAGTTCAACCGGTATTATGCATCAAACGTTTTTCGGTTTTATATATATATATAAGTTTTTTAATCAAAAAATTTTTTTTTTTCTTTTCGAAAGATCGAACTGCAAAGTACAAACGTTATAGTGCTTTCTCGATGTTAAGTCGTTTTTTTTTCCTGGGTGTTTGTTGTGTATGTTCTATATTTTATGTATGTACACGTTGTATCAGTATGCACTTATACTAAACAGAAGAAAGGGGAAAGTTAGTCAAGAACACGAAAATCGAAGTGTATCATTCATACCACCAACCAATGAGAAACCATATGTTAATTAATTATCAAGTATTTCGTTACTATTAGCCAACTTCTCTTTGGCGATATCTTGTTTTTCCTTTTGTAGCTGCTGCTTTTGTTCTTTCTTGTCCTTGTTTATTTGCTTCTGCTTTTCTGAGTCGACCTGAGGCTTAAGATCGTTTTCCAAGTTTTTTACTTCTTGTTGCTTTGCAACTTCATTATTGAATTTCTCCTTGGGTACTTTGGCCTGCTGCTGCTGCTGCTGCTGCTGCTGCTGCTGTTGTTGCTTATTGCTATTTGGGTCCGATGCGCCCACCATAGCACCATTATTATGTTCATTACCGGTAGTAGGAGTATCAGAAGTGTGACCTTCCAACACGATTTCAGTTTCCTTATTTAGGTCAGAATAGGCGAGTTGTATAACATAATAAACACCGCACAAAAGTAACATATACAATACGATCTTTTTCATTGGAGTAGTCAAAAACCCGCCCTTTCTTCTGGAATTGTATTTGCTCCCCGTTTTATAACGAGGCAAGAGATCTTTTTTTCTTCTGATATCACCTTGCATTTTTTTGCTACTAATTTTTTTTTATTCGAGTACCACTCTATATAATAGCTTCTATTTTTAGTTTAAATCCGCCCGCAATGCAATGCCTTGGCTATATGTATGTATCTGTGCTTGGATAACGTATGTTGGTCTCGTAAGATAAGTCTCGGAGAGGACTTAGGCCTTTATTTAGTCAACGATGAGATCATTTTCCCTTGTTTTTGAAAAAACAAAAAGACAACTCTTGCGTTTTCCCGTGAACTTCGCCATTATTTTCTTTTTCTTCGTGTTTTTCTGTTCGAGTGCTGCATAGCTTCGCATGTTACATGACATGTTAATCTTCTTATCGTGTAGCATGATACGTTTCTAACTTACCCGAACACAATGCGTTTTAAGGGAGGGCACCATCTCAGGGCTTGCCGTAATGCGGAACGATGAGAGCACAAAAGCCGCTGCCTTTTGTTTCGGGCGGAAAGAAAGAAATAAGTGCCCTGCTCCCTTAAAAATGCATCTATCTGAAAGCCAAAAGCCACAAACGATAAAAAGTTCCAGAGAGGGTTGTCTCTTGCAGTACAATGATGCAGTGAACAAAACACACGTCCTGTGAAAATAGGATGGAAAGAAAAAAAAAACGTTGCCTAGTCCGTTGGCTCTTGCCAACTTCTATCCCTTGCACTTGCAGACCCACTTGCTCAGAAAGGTGCAGCCCATCGCCGGCGATGTAAGGCACACAGGACCTTCAAAGGCAAAGAAGTCAAGACAGTGCAAAATAATCGCTCAAAGAGGAATAATTGTCAAGCCAAACGCCTTTTGGATTTTCCGAAATCAGGGGAGGGGGGAAGGAAAGGAAAGGGGAAGGGGTCTCTCAGCAGCTGTACTGGGTTCCAGACAACCAGCTTGGCCGGCAGTAAGATAATAAGATAAATAAATAAAAAACATGAAAAGTACCGCTCCGGGAAATTTGAGCGCGGCACTCCAAAAACGACCCGAAGATCCGTTTCTCGAGAGGAGGGCAACTGCCGCAGAAGAGAAGAAAAAGAAAAAAAGGTGGGGTTGGGCGGTGCAGTACGAGCGCGGGGACGGCTCCGTCAGTATTGTTCTGCGGGGCCAGCGAGTGCTGTCGTACGACGTGGTTGCTGCGGATGCGGCCGGGAGTTCCCGGCGCTGTACCGTGAAGCCCAGCACAGCATCAGGCTGCAGGAACCAGTTTCCTTGCACGGGTTTTGTTCCCGGCCGCGTGCTGGCCATTTTTAGAACTTGGAATTCGAGCTAGAACCACAACTTCTGGGCAATAAGGTTTGCCGCATGTGTTGTTCTCCGGATAAACCAGACCCACCCGTTTGAGAGCCTCTAGCAAACGTCGCTTATCTCTTATAGCGACTAAGGCACTTTCAGGGTTGCCGATTGCGGACGTTTTTGCTTTCTGTATGCTGCACACATTTCTCTTAGATGCATACGTATACGCACATGCGTGTTCTATCTGTCTATATTTGTATATATAACAAGCAACTGTAGTTTTGTAATGCGTTTTTTCGCTGATGGCAAGCACACAATACGAATTTTTCCGTCTCTTTCCGTTTTTTTCACAGAACAGATATTGAAAAGAAAATTAACAGCAATTTAATTCGCCACGCTTCGGTACTGAATATCTCATTCTATTTTGGTTTTCTTTTTCTCTATTGATAATAATACAAATGCTAGCTTTTGGTCCTAAAAACGGTCTTATTCCATCGGAGAAAGATTTTCCTCGTCACACTATTAGCAAGAAACAAGAAGATCCGTCCATGTTAACCGGGTCGACTGGGTTGATGGATCCAGTATTGAACACGACCAATGGCTCTGTTTCTTCTTCCTCTAATGACACTTCTGCTAACAATAGTATATCCTCTCCAGAATACACATTCGGCCAGTTCTCGATGGATTCTCCTCATAGAACAGATGTCACTAATACCCCATTCCTAACAACAACTACTAATACTACCGCTAATAATAGTTTGATGAATCTAAAGGATACTGCCGCTTTGCCCATGAATTGGAAATGGAAAAACTCTAATAACATGCAATTCTTGAATGGAATTGAAAACGAAAGCGGTAATGACAACGGTAATAAAGATGGCGATGATAAGGTGTGTCTTTCGATAGCTACCCCGCATGCTCTCAATGAAGAATTGAAGAATTTGGAACAGCTGGAGAAGGTGTTCTCGCCGATGAGCTCAGCGAATAATAGCAATTTCAAAGAAAACATTGAGCTATCTCCACACCAACATACGACATCTCCCAAGGCTAAAACCCTTGAGGCAGAACCTTCTATATATTCCAATTTTTTCTTAGATGCTAAGTTGCCGAACAACTCCAACGTTTCAGCAGAATCGAATGACAACTACTATAGCTTGGATGACGCAAATAACAACAGCAGCAATAATAATAATAATAATAATAATAACAGCATGCAGTCGATTTTGGAAGACTTTGTATCTTCAGAAGAGGCGTTAAAGTTCATGCCTGACACTGGTTCCGACACAAGGCGATACAGCGAGGTGGTCACTTCTTCGTTTCCTTCCATGACGGATTCCAGAAATTCCATTTCTCATTCAATAGAATTTTGGAATTTAAACCATAAAAATTACAATAACAGGAAATCCACTCAACAAATCATTCCTGAGGACACTACTACGGAAAGACGTGACTCGACCATTTCACCAACTACGACGGCAAACAATCCCGATCCGACCTTCAAACTGCTAGATCATAACGTTTCTCAAGTTCTCAATGGTTATAGCATGGATTTTTCTAAAGACGCTGGCGTTACAAAGCCAAAAAACACATCCTTCTCTTCAAACCGTATCTATAATAACGGTAACAATAAGAAAAACCAACGGGCTTCTTTGCCCTTGATTCATGACATCGAATCCTTTGCAAATGATACAGTAATGACCAACCCTCTTTCTGACTCAGCTTCATTCTTCTCAGAGGAAAATGATGATGATGTGTTTGCCAAAGTAAACTATAACAGTTTAGATGCCGCTGCAATGTCGACCTACGATCGTGACGCAGATCCTTTTAACATTATTAAGTCTCCTACTCAAGATCAGCAATTTATCAAACCTTCGATGATGCTGTCCGACAACGCCTCAGCTGCTGCTAAATTGGCAACCTCTGGTGTAGATAATCTCAACACTACACCAGCTTTCCAAAGAAAAAGCTATGACATTTCGATGAATCCCTCGTTCAAACTAATTCCTAATAATCATATTCATCATGCTGCTCATCATCAACAGCAATCTACGAAACAAGCGTCTGTAAGCCCAAACCTAAGAAGAAGAAAGTCGTCGAGCATCACTTTAAGTCCAACTATCTCTCACAATAACAACAATGGTAAGATTCCAGTTCAACCACGTAAAAGGAAATCCATTGCTACTATTGACCAAAACAACTACGATAAAAACAAGCCCTTTAACTGCAAAGACTGTGAGAAGGCATTTAGACGCAGCGAACACTTGAAAAGGCATATCAGATCCGTTCATTCGGCTGAACGTCCTTTTGCTTGCATGTTCTGTGAGAAAAAATTCAGTAGAAGTGACAACTTATCACAACACTTAAAAACTCACAAGAAGCACGGCGATTTTTAGAAAACTCTCAAAAAACAATAAGAACAAGGTGTGATTCGATTAGACTCTTTTTGGGACATAATATTCTTTTTTTTTTCGGTTAATAAAAGTAAGCGGTACATTTCATCTAAAATAGAGGCTGGGGAATAATATGGTTTTTTTTATATAGTAGAACTTTGACTTACTTTCTGTTCTTTCGTTACTTTTAATTTACGTCTCTCCAACAAAGAGCGACTGTTTTTGATTTTCCTTCTTTAATCTGTTTTGGTTTTCTCTTTGTCAAGCTTCAAAGTTACACAGATTTTGGTTGACGTATATATCATCGGTGTTTTTTCTTCCTCCCATCCTTGGTTTTATTTTCTGTTCCTTCTATACATATTTGACTTCTTTATATAATATTCTAATAGTAGTAATATTTAATTCAGTAACAATCGTAGGCTTTTTATGATAGTTTTAGAATTTATCATTGAAGATGCTCCTCTTTACAAAACGTTTTACAAGAGAAATGTATCATTACCAGTAGCTAATAGGCCAGGATGCCTTTTGTTACCCTCCTACACATGGGCAGGGTTCTGCGTTAAAGGAAGCTTAGTAAAAAAGGCTAGATAAAAGGTACATTATATAGCGTTTCAATCGGCGTCTCAGATTTTAACAAGCTAGGCTGAGAAACCTCTGATCCATGGGTGAACAAAACAACTTATACTATGACGTCGAGAAACTGGTGAATTGTTTGCAAGAGGATTTCGATTTAGATTGCGCTCAAGGTGTATCTCTCTTCACTAGTAAATCTAGAAGAAATGAAGCTTGGCTTGAAGAATTGGACAACAAGTTCAAAGTAAAGGATAACGTTGAGCTCGATGATGTGGAAAATTTAAAAGCTGAAATTGACGCAAAATTGGACACACTGGAAGTTAAGGTAGACTATTATGAAAAACTTTTCAAAGAGTTGGAAGAGTTTCAAAATGAAATGAAAATCAAAACTGTTGTTAATAAGAGAAGACAATCGCAGGTTCCGAAATAGAGAAGTGAAAACGGATTCTGTCTCGGACCGCTTTGGGTACACATCACTATGTGATCTTTAAATGAATTCCTTTTTGCCCAGGCTGTGGAAGGTTGCCTAGGTAAGAACGTGGGGCGCAGGATGACTATGGACATCGAGTAAAAAGAAGGCCTAAGCGAAGGTTCAAGATGCGTCTAACCGTAGTTTATCAAGTTTATGTAAAGCCATATCTAGCTGGACACCGACCAATCCTATCAAAAATCATATTGTCAGACAACGTAAATCCGACTTTAATTCGAAACAAACACAGAATAAATAACTAAATAAATAAAAATAATATTATATTATTTCTAAACAGATTCAATACTCATTAAAAAACTATATCAATTAATTTGAATTAACTTATAAAGTGTTGACGGTACGGAAAGTTTCCAAAGACTTGGAGATCTTAGCGGACATGGTCTTTTCACCTTCTCTAACCCAGACTCTTGGGTCGAAGTACTTCTTGTTTGGCTTTTCTGGGCCTTCTGGGTTACCGACTGGGGACATTATGTAGTCCTTCTTGTTCAAGACGTAGTCTCTGATACCGATCAAGTAAGCGTATTGACAGTCAGTGTCCAAGTTGACCTTGACAACACCGTTGTCAATACCAGTGTGGAATTCTTGGACGGTAGAACCGGAACCACCGTGGAAGACCAAGAATAATGGCTTGTCGTCCTTGGAACCAGTTTGTTCCTTGGTGTACTTTTGGTGGTCAGCTAAGATTTCTGGTCTCAAAGCGATGTCACCAGCGTACAAACCGTGACAGTTACCGAAAGCAGCAGCAATGGAGAAGTTTGGAGAGATTGGTTGCAAAGCCTTGTAGACGTTGTAAACTTGTTCTGGCTTGGTGTATAAGTCTTCCTTGTCAGCATTTTCGTTGTTGACACCATCTTCTTCACCACCGGTGATACCGATTTCCATTTCTAACCATTGACCCATAGCGGCCATCTTCTTGAAGTACTTGACACAAGTACCAATGTTTTCTTCATCGGATTCTTCAGACAAATCCAACATGTGGGAAGAGAACAATGGTTCACCGTGCAACTTGAAGTAAGCTTCATCGGCTTCTAACATACCATCGAACCATGGCAACAATTTCTTAGCACAATGGTCAGAGTGTAAGACAACTGGGATACCGTAAGCTGGAGCAATGGATCTGATGTAGTGGGCAGCAGCAATAGAACCCTTGATGGAGGCATTTTGACCTTCGTTAGAGACACCCTTACCAGCGAAGTAAGCGGCACCACCGTTAGAGGTTTGCAAAATGATTGGGGACTTAGCGTCTCTAGCAGCTTCTAAAGCAGCGACGGCAGTAGAAGAAGAGGTAACGTTAATAGCTGGAATAGCGAACTTGTGTTGCTTAGCGTAAGTGAATAAGTTGTAGACATCTTCACCAACGATGACACCGGTCTTTCTCTTTAAAATTTGTTCAACACCCATTTTGTATATGTTTTACTTGTGTATGGTTTTTTATGACAATTAAGAGATAAAAATACGTAAGAATTAACAATGGATGTAAATAAGAATGATATGAAAGTACGTATGTCTTTGTCTTTTTATAATAAATTCAAGGCAGAAATTCCGTTACATTGCATGAGGGATAAAATTTGACGTTGGCGGAGGAGGAAGAAAAAAGTTTTGTGAGGGCACGTTGAAGCGATCTGTTGATTGTAGATGTTGTTTTTTTTGAGGAGTCAAGTCAGAAGAGAACAGACGAATGGTATAAACCATCCAATACTGTATCGAAACAGCGCTAAGCTCACGCTTTTCCGTGGATTACGTGCTCAGTTGCGAGATACGCAAAGAGAGGATGCTCGCGGGAACCCGATTGCGGTGAACCGGAACAAGGAGAGGAAGCCACGCCTCGCTCGACGGCTGCTTAGCCGGAAGAAGGGAATAGAAGAAAGAAGAAACATAAAAAAGAGAAAAGACAAAATAGAGGAATCCGGATTGTGGTCGTTCTGTACGGGCCACACCCACACACACCGGTGGGCTCTTTTTTGGTATTACGTATTATTATAATGTCACTATATTGCTATTGCTATTGCTATTGCTGTTTCTATTGCTATAGCTATTGCTATTGCTCTTAATGTATCAGACATTACGTGTGAGAGGCAAACGGTGGCCGAACACTGTCATTTCTTGGGGCTTGCCTCTGTTTGGCGAGGATTTGGAGCCGTCGGTGCCGAAGACATGAAGGGCATTGGAAACATGGGAAAAGGCGGCATGCCAAAGGGCAGAGGTACTGGGGGGACGGGTGTGCCACCGTTATTCATAGGAGTGGGAGTATTCAAGGCGGCAGTGCTGGTAGTGTCCAACAGTTTCATTTTCTTGGTTTCAGGCTGCTTGCCATCTTTGGATTTGCCGCCCAGATCTTCTTGCTTTTTCAAAAACGCTTCCACTTCCTTTTGCTTATCCTCGTCGGGCACTAACGAATCCAGAAGAATATCGCTGGTTTCGCAGTTGGGGCAAACAAAGTCGCTGTCCACCAGTGCGTCTTCCAGCGCCACTTTGGAAAAGTCTTTGTTGCAGCATTTGCTTGTCTTTACGGGTTGCCTTAGAAGGCCTCCCGTCAAGGGACACTTCAAATCGGCGGGTAGATCGTTGAAATGCCCTTTCCTCCATATCGTTTCGTCGCCGTCAATTTGCCTGTTTTCTCTTTTCCTTTGGTAGTCTTCCCAGGACTGTTTGTCTTCGACTTGAACCACGAATTTCCCCTCGTCTGTTATCATGATCTTCCGCTGAGCCATCTCCTCGGGCGTCATCGTCTCAGGGTCTATCTCAATGGATTTTAAAAACTTTTTTGGGATACCCGTGGTTCTCCTGATCCTTTTACCCTCAAAATTTGGATCGCTATTCGTAGGACAATTCTTGATCCAATGGTCTCTACCACCACAACGATAACACATGTAGCCCGGCGGCGGCGGGCCTTCATTCTCTTGTGCTGAATTCTTGTTCCCTTGTGACTTAAAAAAAACAGGGGTAGCTGCAGACATTTCTTCTTGTGTTTGCTCCCATTGGTTTTCCTGCGTGGCAAACATACTAGCTATTCTTTCTTCTTCTGTGACACCACTTACATTAGCAGTGGTTGTGGCAGCATGCTGTTTCCTCTGTAACACTCTCGGTCTACCAGTAACGTATCTCGTCGCATTCCCCAGGGCTGCTGCTCCCACGTTCCCTTTAAGTCGGCTATGTATAGAAAATGATTTTATCGCCGGAGACCTTTTCACTATCACACTGGTAGATCTGGGTATAACATATGCATCGTCGTCGTAATCCTCTTCTGTATCCGGATTGTATACTTTCAGCTGGAAATCTGTTCCATCGCCTAGTTTGTTCTCTTGGATAATTTCTCTCTTCAAATCAAACACTGTAAGCCCTGTACCATCAAACAAAATCCTCGATGTGTTTTTTTGAGATTTAAAACGATAAAAGATGGTACTACTCATGATAACTACAGCCTGAATCTATCAATTTTCTATAAACCACGTAAACTCTAAGTTCCTTTGATTGCCTTTTTGCCTTTTCTATCCACTCTGACAACCTTTTCTAATACTCTTGATGTTCATCATTATTATGTTAGCCTTATTAATGTACGTGTTACCCGCTTTAATAATACTGTAGCGTAGTATAGTTCCCTCATACAAGAAAGTTCTGATGCCACTGATGGATCACAGATTGTGCATCAATGATGGTTACATGTGCAAGTCGAGCACGATTTTAAAGTGCTCTTACTCACAATTTCACGTTACGTACAGCTATATTCTTCTTTGCTAATCTAATGTTTTGCAGGGCTTTGACATAATTTCTTAAACATTCAAGTCTAAAAGAACAAATGATGAAAAAAACATAAAAAAATAAATACGTAACATTTTATTTAAGGCAGAATATTACAGAAAAGTAGATGGCTAGATTTACAGTTTTCATAAAGCCTCACAAATGCCAGAGACCCTTTAAGATGCTGGGGGTCTTGATGCATTTCAATAAAAACTTGAATTCGTTATTGCCACGCATCCGGGTAAGATAATTATGCTAAGAAACATTATTTCTTTACGCTGTTTAATTAAGTGAGATCTTCGACCGAATAAAGAATGGAGAGAAGATGCTTCGCGTAATTCGGCAGAACATAAAGGCTATCTGAGACAACAACTACAATAAATGGCAGTACCTGGGTATTACGAACTATATCGTAGAAGTACTATAGGGAATAGTTTGGTGGATGCTCTAGATACTCTAATTAGTGATGGGAGGATAGAAGCTTCATTGGCTATGCGTGTACTAGAGACGTTTGACAAGGTTGTGGCAGAAACATTGAAGGATAACACCCAATCCAAGCTGACGGTAAAGGGTAATCTTGACACATATGGGTTTTGTGATGATGTTTGGACTTTCATTGTGAAAAATTGTCAGGTTACTGTTGAGGACAGTAATCATGATGCTTCCCAGAACGGGTCTGGAGACAGCCAGAGTGTTATTTCCGTCGACAAGTTGAGGATCGTCGCATGCAACTCAAAGAAGAGCGAATAGGTAATTTTTGCGCATACATCTGGAAGGTTTATCGATCAACGAGCATTGTTTTTTTACTTCCCCCCCTCTCTTGTAACGCTTCTGGAAGCATCAAGAACAGTGTCATGGAATTTTTTTTTCTTTCTTTTTTATATTGGGAACGTTTGTCTTTTCTTCTTTTTCTTTCTCTTTGTACATATATGTAATAGTAACTAAAAATTAATCTTTCATACCTGCAGACAAAAAAATGATGGAGATTAGAAAGAAGTTAAACGAAGTTTAAGGGAGCAATGATTACATATAGGATTGGTTACTAGAAACATATAAAGTACTAATTTACAGTTATATAAATTATTTGCTAGAGATTGCTCAATTCGTCTTTTATATCGGTTAATGTTATCACTCTGCTACCGTCCAAGATCCATTGGTCATATGAGCTGTCAAAGGTAGATAATACGTTAATAATCATTAAATAACACTTCTTCTTTTCAATAACATTGATGTCAGATTGCATTGAAACATACTTGTACAGCACTTCTGCAGCCGACCTCTCGCTCTTGTTCAACATTCTAAAGCAGTAGATCTTCTTGAAGCATTTCCAATCGCTGCTTCTTAAGTTTTCGGATAAAATGTTATCCACTATTTTGATATCCACAGTACGAAGGTAAAGTCCTTCATCATTTGCATGAGAATCGCATAAGCGTAAGAGCGTACTGAAAAAATCATGAGAATATGCATCTTTCATCAGTAGTAAACGGAAAAAGTTAGTTCTTATCGTATCAGTGAGGTATTCATGACCTAATCTCAGAATGTCCAAAACTTCTTCAAACATTCTGAAATGGATTAAAAGATTTAAATAGTGGATATGCTGCCTCTCTTTGAATTCTTGAGGTTCTTCAACTTGAATTTCTTTCAGTGAATATTCTGCTGATTTCGATATACATTTCAAGGCAAACTCCTGACTGTTATTGCTATCGAATAGAAGAGATAATTGATAGTAGAAAGCAGAATGTCTATATGGTGATGCGAAAGTACCCAAAAGGTCTTTCCATATACTGCCGCCATGGTAAATTTCACTTTTAAGATCTTCTAGAAATGTCGGCAATAAGTCGTTAATGGCTTCTGGATAATCGTGTAATTGAAATATTTCGTATGATTGATCGAATTTACCGCAACTGAATAACGTCATGGCAAACATAAACTCCCGTACCGCATTATTACGTAAATAGAAGGGACGCTCAACATTCTCCAAGAAGAAACTTGTATTCTTATGCGAGGAGTTATCAACGATATACGATTTGAAAAATGCTAAAAAGAATGAGTTCTCCGTGATTGAAGCGTTGTAGACATCGTAGTTTAACGAGTCAATATAGGAAATGAGCTGTCCGTAGTTGAAGAATTTGACACCATAAGAATATTCAGATGAGTTCTTGAGAAGAACCTTCGTTAATAGAAACTTATCTTGTCTATAGAGGTGTAAGAATAAAGATTGCTTATAATGCAAATCCAATAAAGTGGACAATTGTTGTTCAAAAATGTTACCATCAAAGTCTAACAGGATAAACGTCAATAATACTTGTAAAGTAATACGATAATGTATGGAGATTAATTGGTGAATAGTTTCTGTGGAAATTATACTTGTAAAAGCATCGAACTTGATTGAAGAGATAAAATCCTTCTTAGCAAATACGCCAGGCTTCATTTGGTTATTAATTAAATCATTCAAGACACCTAAGATATCGAATGAGTTTAATTGATCAAAAAGGATCTTTAGATTTGTGATTTCAAATTGGTTTTCTAAGCAACTTTTGAAAATATCTGTGAATTTTTCAGAAGTAGTCAGAGAATTCGGTAGCTCTCCGGTTATTATGTCCAGAAACTTTCTAGAAATCGACCTGAGCACATCGCTAGACAATGTAGAAGCGAACCCGTTTAATGTCTTTAGATACTTGAATAGCTCAGACTCTTGAGTATCGGAATGCATATTGTAAAACCAATTCTCCACTGTAGTATTAAGTTTGTAGAGAGAATGGTTGTATGGTTGAAAACAATTAACAAGGATAATTTCATCACCGTAAAGAGTTATCGAAGAAGCTTCATTAAAAGCAGTTTTCACATCTCTTAATATCGTTTCCAGGTTTGCCAAATATTCTTCGTCTTCGTTATGAGCCATAACGATCTTGTTTTCACTCAAAATTTGTTGTGCATGTTCAAATATTTGGGCACCGTATCTTGATTTCAAGTTACATAAACCTCTTTCGATATCTCCAGTTTTTGTTACGATATCTAAGTCATGTTCAGACTGTAAATCTACTAAAGATTTATTTACCGATTCTATCCATTCGTAGTTTCTATAACTTTCATCCTTTATGTTCAGTATCTGTAATTTGCTGGTAGTACCACTTTTCCACAAAACAATCAAATTTAGATAACTAGACTCAACGTTCAACTCCAATGGTCTCGTTAACACTAAATCCACAATTGACCAAATGGCAGATGCGGAAAGATTAGTAGGAATATTATTTTGAAAAGTGTAAGTCAAAATACCGTTTGAATCGACTAACAAAGTACCCATTTGGAAAAGCCCATTTTCTAAAGGCAACGATGTAACCAGAGTATTGTTATATAAGGAAAGGTACTGTCCTACCACTTCCACTTTTCTGAAATGACTTGTATTTAAACCTGGTTGAGAAATTATATCATAATCTTGTATTAGGGCAAATGAAGCTAAGTCCCAAATTTTTAAATGGCAATTTTGAGTCAAAACGATTAAATATTTCTCATGGAATAGCTTGCAACTGATCACACCATCAAAATCTGAACTGGAATTTTTGGAAAAAAATCTTGTTAAACTTTTCAAATAAGAATTATCATTGAATAGTAAGGGCTCGTAATTTAAGTTATCAATTTTCTTTAGACCCAACAAACCACCATCTTCCAAAAATACGACAGAGAACTCGGGTGCTACAAAATACAGGAAATGAGGAATCCTGACTGTGAAATCATATGGGTTCTGAATGTGAAACCACTCTTTGTCGAGAGTGTCATCTGATGAAAAGATAAAACTTAGGGGTAGTTGCAAAGTTAAGAACGAACCGTCTTTCAAAATCAAATTAGCCAGCAAACATTGGTTTACCTCTCGTATCGTTAAGGTATGTCTTTGATTCATAGAAGCATTTGGTAAGTGAACATTTATCGTCTTGCCATTATATGCATCACTTAAAGAATAAAATGTTAATAGTGTTGATTTTGAGGAAAGGTGGTAACAGATATATTCGGAGTTACTCAAAAGGATACAATTCGAATATTCGCTACCATGGTGTTGAGAAACTGGAGTTGTAATTACGCTCTCTCCAGTTTTGAATCTCTTATTATTGCCGTTATTGTTGATGTATAAATCAACGGTATTATTAGGTTTAGATTTTTCGTAATACTGAAGCAAATTTGCATCAATTCTCGAGAGGCATGCCATAGTAGCTCGAGTATATATAAGTGAGAGCCTGGTTTTTGGAGAAAGATTGTAGACCTACTTCTCGTCAATTGCAACTAGATTCTCAACTCCCACACTTGTTTAGCTTCATTTTTTTTTCACATAAAATAAGAGGAACCAAGAAAATAAAAAAAAATAAAAATCGATGCAAAATTGGTTGTCGTCAGGGTAACATAATATCATTGAAGAAAACGGCGATGACGCTAGCCAATAATAAACGTGTTGTAGCATAATAATAGAATAATAAAAAGCATCCCAATACGTATTGACAATAATTAGGAGATTTAGATACCTATAGAATCAAAGAATAGAAGCTAAAGAGTCGATGCAGAGAAAAAGAGATAAGTTACATACATGTTAAAGATGAGAAATAAGGGAAAGTCTCTTCTCAAATTTAACTACAAAATACGAAATGGTTTTCAATTTTGTAGAACTTAGATCTTTTCTTCTACGATACCGTGCTTCCAGATGGCAACAAATGGAGTAGTACCATCTTCACGGTAGTTCAACATGACGATCATGGCATCTGGGTCCATGGATTCACCAGTGAAGAATTCCCAGTCCTTGAAAGAACCAATAACCTTCTTGACGTAGGTTTGAGCACCTTTTTCGAACTTGGAAATTTCGTCTGGGTTAGATTCTTGCAACTTAGCCTTAACAGCCTTCATGTAACCCTTAATGTAGGTCAAGAAGGACTTCTTATCGAAGGCGGTTTGTTGTAAACGGAAAGAGTGGACAACGTTGTTGACCATTTCAGCACCTTCTTCAACATCGTCTTCACCACCGTCAGCAGATGGGTTAGCACCGATATCGATGTTATCATTACCGACATTGACCATAGCACAGTCAGCTTCGTAGATAACGTCATCTACCAACTTAGCGTCGTAAGCATCAGACAACAATTCGTCGTTAGAGAAGATATCCTTGTAAATAATCATATTTGTTTATAGTGTGTTCTGTGGTGATCTGGTAAACGCAACTAAGACTTCGAAAGGGAAAAAATTAAACAAAAAAACAAAAAGTCAGCAAAAGATGTTAAACAGCAACGCAGACCAAAACAAGAATAATCCCAAATATCAATTGAAATAACTTTCTCCTTATAAATATATTGAAAGGAAGAAAAAAACGAAAAAAAAAAGCAGTAAAAAAAATAGGAAATTCTCTACGAGAAATGCGTGCGGAAATCGATGAGTTTTGCCTCTGAAAAATTTTTCGAAAATTTTTCTTCATAGCGAAAAAAAAAAAGAAACGAAACTGTAATATTGCCTGTGCTCATCGCTTGTGGCCGTGCATATTGGTAAAGTAGTTGAACATTGCAGATGTCTTTTTACTTGTTAAAGGTACCAAAATTGTATAGGGACCACACTTGGTGTGCTACCTCAACAGGCGTAGTCATACTTTTTGGGCCAATAGCACTCGTTAGGGCCTCTTTGGATGCCACCGTTAGATTTCGGATCATATCTGTACCCTTTGCCAAACCTGGAGATATCGTGTGGCAGCGGATATTCCTTGGTTCCATTTCCTTGGCTAAGACCTCTGTGTATCGGGACAATGCGGCTTTAGAGGCGGAATAAACAGATGTACCTGGAATATTCATTTTCCCGGACTGTAAGATCGATGAAATGTTTATGATGGTGGGTGGAGCGGATTTGGTAAAAATTTCTGGCCACTTCCTTTGAGACCTCATCATGTTCTTAACACACAGGTTCGTCATTGTTACAGAACTCATAAAATTAACATTCATTATATCTTGAATTTGGGAAGAAGTCGTCCTTATACTTAATGATTCTTGAGTTAGGCCAGCGCAATTGATCAGTAGGTTCACGTAATAATGATACCCATAACCTGACCAGTTGTCGCATGGTTCAAACATGGTGGAATATTTCTGTTCCAAGGGCGGTTTATCTTTAACATATTCGATTCCATTATAAGGTTCACTGGCAACCCATTGAGGCCATTCCTTGAAATCAATTGCGATTGCACAGTGCCGCTGGTGGGGTGACTGCAACTGTAAATGATCTTTTCCAATTTTGATGTGTTTTATACTTTCGATCGTAGACCCCAGTACAATGCAACTTAGACCCTCTTGAGATAATTTTTGAGATATTGCTTTTCCTATGCCCCTGGTGGCCCCAGTTACCATTGCGACTGGAAAATGGTGCATTTCTAACGTTTTTGTTTTCTGTTAGTCTTTATATTACTGCACTCATCTGCATCCAATATTTCTGTTGTAGGTAATCTTGTGGGAAAAAACATTCAATAACGCAATGATAAACATACTAGGAAAACCGAAAATTTTGAACCCCGCAAAATAAGAAGATCAAGCCGACTTATTAGATAACACAAACATATATATACCTTTTATTATTTACGTACGTATATATATATGCAAAATTTAAATGATATATGACATCATCAGAAGGATATGAAATCCTTGCTAAAACACTGAATAGAGTGAAACATAATAGTAGTAATAAAATGTATTAATAATTTTATTGTATTCTATTCTCTTTTTCAAATTTTCATTAAAGATTGTAATTCTCTCTAATCAATAGAAACCTCTTGAATTCTTGGAATTGTAATCATAACCGTTGTAACCGTATGGAACACCTTGTTGTGCTGCAGCAGCGGCAGCAGCAGCGGCTTGTTGTTGCTGCTGTTGGAATTGATAGTATTGTTGGAATTGCATTTGTTGTTGTGGGTTGACAGGTTGACCATTCTGTATTTGAGCTTCTGGTTGTGGTTGAGCTTGAGCTTGTGGTTGCTGCTGTTGTTGTGGTTGCTGCGATTGCTTTTGTTGGGCATCTTCAGCATGTTGTGCAACACCTTGGCTTGGACTTTGTTGCTCCTGGCCATTTTGGGTTTGGTAGTAATTGTAGTTATTCTTTGGTAATTGATATGGATATTGACCAGCTACTCCATATTGAGGTTGACCGTATGGGAAAGATTGTTGGTAAAAGTGAGCATAATATGGCATGAAAGATCCGCCGTATGGTTGTTGCTGTTGTTGTTGTTGAGGTTGAGCATGAGCTGAGGCTGGGGAAGCAGCGGCGGCAGCAGCAGCGGCGGCGGCAGCGGCAGCACTAGTCAAGTTAGCAGTAGCGGCGGTGTTGGCGCCAGTCTGACCATAACCTTGTTGGAAGTTATATTGATTAGCATTACCGGTGGTTTGGCCGTTGTTTTGAGCAAGCTGTTGGTATTGTTGACCGTAAGCGTATCCTTGAGAGTCAAACATACCTGGGTAAGAATAACCAGGGAATTGGTTTTGATACATATAGTATTGTTGGGCAGCAACATTGTTTCCTTGTTTTTGACTTTGTGGACTTTGTTGGGATTGGGGTTGTGGTTGTTGTTGTTGTTGTGATTGTTGTTGTGATTGAGGTTGTTGCTGTTGTGATTGTGATTGAGGTTGTTGTTGCTGTTGTTGCTGTTGCTGTTGTTGCTGAGCATATTGTTGTTGTTGGGATAGGTATTGTTGTTGTAGTTGATGTTGTTGCTGAGCGTATTGTTGTTGTTGCTGTTGAGTGTAGTAGTTTTGGGATAGTTGTTCTTGTTGAGTTTGTGGTTGGACAGGCTGCTGTTGCTCCTGTTGCTCTTGTTGCGAAACGGTATTTACTTGAGCTCCCGAAGGTTCTGGAACGACAGCAGTAACTTCAACTCTTTCTTCAATGACTTCAACATTTTCCTCTGGAGAAACTACTTTTTCTTCTTCTAATTCATTCTCTTCATCCTCTTCGTCTTCTTCGTTCAATTCTGGGACTTCTTCTTCACTAGATTCTTCGGAAAATTCTGCTCTTTCGGCTTCCTCCTCATCTTCCTCCTCCTTTTCAACGGCCTCTGTTTCGTTGGCCTGTTCTGGACCAGATTCCGCCTTTTGTTCTTCCTTCTTAATTTCACTTATTTCCTTCTTCATTTCATCAACGTTCTCCAAAGGAGAGTCTGTCTTTTTAACAGCTTTTGGTTTTGGTGTGGCAATAGCAGCCCATGACATCTTCTTTGGTTGGGAGGTAGTTGGCTCAGAAGCCTTCTTTGACATTAATGAAGGTTGTTCTGTATGCTTGTGTTCTTCTTTGTTTTCTTGTTCTACTTGCAGTTGCTGTTCTTCTTGCAGTTGCTGTTCTTCTTGCTCCTGTGCTTGCTTCTGTTCAAGTTCTTTTTCTTCTTCTTCTTCTTCTTCTTCTGATTCTTCTTCATTATCATTAGTATTTGTATCTTGAGGAACATCATGTCTGATGGTATCTACAGAAACGGCTGCTGCCCACGATGTAGTATTTGAGACAGGCTTGGAAGGAACGGGCTTTCCCTTGTCGATATTGACGTGCTTTCCAGTAGTATGAGCTCGTGTTGCTTGCACCTTCTTCTTATTTCTGACCTGAGAATAATTGTTACTGGTATTATGCTTTGTAGAAGTAGAAGGGTTGTTATTACTAGAGCTCTTGTATGTAATATCATCTTCAGGGTTAGGCAAATGTTGTTGAGGGACATATGGATGTTGTTGTTCCTTTTTTTCATGTTTTTCCTTCTTAGCAGGTTTCTTTACTTCGTCCCATTTTGTTACTGCACCGGATGTAATTTTGTCAATTATAGTTTCCAAATCATCATATTCTTGAACTATATCAATTAAATCATCACTCGTCCAGTCAGGGAACAATTCTGTAAGCGTGTCTATTTTGGACTTTAGCGCAGGATTTAGTTTTTTACTGCTATGACTATTATGATTTGACTTCCTAAATTGTGTAGACATTATATATATATGATGATGTAGATTATATTGAGAAAACGACCAAACAAAAATAAATATGTAAGTACTTTGAGTTGGTAATTTTTTTTGTTGTAATTGGTAAGTTTTTCTTCTTCTTGGTCGAAAACAATCTAAAAGAAAATAAACAAATGTTATATGGGATTGCTGTTAAAATAGATAAAGTTCTGAAAGGGAATGAAACGTTTATATGGGAGGGAAACGAAAATTTTTCCTTTTCCTACCACTTTTTTTGCCACCAGTTTTCCGTTATTTTATTTGGCGAATGCTCACTATTGACGGGATCACGGACGACGTATTTCCTAATATGGTAAAGAACCAACAAAGTTCAAGTATTGAGTGAACATCTTTTTATTAAAGATTGATTTACGCTTATATTGTTTATGTCGTTATTTACATGCTAGACGGGGGTATATGCCCTGAAATCAGTTTTATTTGTCAACGTCTTTTAGTTTGCCGCCGTTTTCAAATGGCGCTTCGTCTCTAGCCTCATCTAGGGCTGGTTTGATACCTTGCTTGACGAGTGCAGCGTTGACACAGGTCGTGTAGGCATCCCACTGTTTGGAGCATTCGTTCTCAACAGATTTCCCCTTCAGGAACTTCTCGCTGTACCATTCATTAAAACAGCTGTCGTATTTCGTTTTCAAATCGGTACATTCGGGTGCGAAACTGGCTGACATTATATTCCCCATATAAAACTAATAGCGTGGATATTGTAAGTTCAAAAAAAACACAAAATGTATATTCTATACGGTCTACTTCCAGGATATTTGGTGTTCATCGTAGGTTTCTATATGCATGTAAATGGAAGGTGAGCACACTTCTCCCTATATTGAGAAATAAAAAAAAATGAGTTGATGGGTTGGTTACCCTAATGCTTTTTTTTTTTCATTAACGTGCCACATATGTAAAGATAAAAACGTATTTATGCTATCTATTGGTTGAGAAATGGATGATAGTTCCTGGCTTAAGAACCTCCTTCGTACTCTCCTCTTCGTCTGGCCCCTCGTTGTCGTCATCCGATCGTCCCTTTGAGCGGTGTTCCTGCTTTAAAGGCGAGCTTTCTATACTATTACTGTTCTCGTCATCATCGTTATTCATCTTATGTTGGCTTTCGCGCGGTAAATGCTTGCGCATTTTATTGGGCACGATGGGGGACGGCACCATGCTTGAGCTGGACCCGTATTGCTCCTGTAACAGTAACGAGATTTTCCTCTTCCGACTTTGTCTCTGGATTGTGCTTTCGTCCTGGTCGTGACCGGTGTCGCTATGATCCTCTTCAGCGAGGTCTCGTTGGCTCCTTGAAGATGGCGCCTCGCCGCCGTTGTCTTCATCACTAGAATCGGGCAGCTTCAATACCTGTCCGGTTGACGTTATGTTTGCTGTGTGGAAATCGTCTGTGTCGTCGTTAGTGAACATGGAATGAGTGTTCCGGTTGGCATCCATGACCGGAACAAAGTCGCCATCACCATGGGCTTGAAACGCCCCGCTCGGGTCCTCCGTGGATGTGGGAAACATGCTAGCATCATTATCGATCTTCTTCTTGGCGGGGGTGTTCTTCTCTGACGCGGCGTTGGCCTGCAAGTTCACAAGCCCAGTCTCCTGGAACATGGTACCCAGCCACTCGGTGCTGTCCATGATCCGCTCGCATACTTCTGAGTACTTAGCCACATGCGGTATGATGTCTTGGGTGATCTTATTAAAGCAAAAACTGAAATTCGAGTCGATCTTCTGCAAGTTTACCGTGATTTCTTGGTCCAGCTTTTCCAACGATTCCTCTTTGCTAGCCGACTCCATATCCATTTCCTGTGCTCCGAGGCTTCCTGTGTTGCCCTGTTTAAACAACCCTTCTTCCTTGCCTTCCTTCCTACACCTCCCATGTTGATAATTTAGATCTGTTGATCGCTAACGCTCACCGAAAACCAAAAAAAAAAAAAAAACCAAAAATAAAAAGCCGCGTTTTAGTTACCCGCGCGGCTCTACCGCATCTAACCGGACCCATTACTAATCAAGCAAGGGCCCTGCCCCCCTTTGATGTGCCGGATATATCGCAACCGCATCACCACAGTGCAATGATAGTCGGAAAGGCTTCGGATGATCAACATTATACCACTGGCGCAACCATGTCAGCCATGTCCAACTTCTGCCAGCGCTCACCGTTGCCTAGATGAAGATCTTTTGCTTCTCCGTGCCGTGAGGGTTGTATTCAAAGGGAGGATCCGCGGTATCAGATTCAAGGTCCGCGGTAGTTACTAAATGGATGAAAAAAAAAAAAGTGGAAAAATAACAACATTTCCAACCTGGGAGATTTGCCATCAAGACGGAGTTGGGCAAAACCGGATTTTTCTACTCTTCCCTAGGACTATTCAATTTATAAAGATAACTGTTTTTTGAAGTCGGGATATCCTTACTGGCTTAGGATCTAGACAACTGAAAACTTAAATAATAGTAAGACACATTTTTTGCGGGATTATTTTTTTCTTCTCTTTAGATACTTTTGACATTCATAGTAAAAAGTTCCGCTACATAATACAAACACAGAAGATACAAACAAGATATCCATGTCCCAATTCAAAAGACCAGGTAACTGGCTGTTCATTGTACCCTGGATTGCCTTCATCCCATGGTACGGTATGCTGATAGCCATGCTTGCTTGTTGGGCTGGCCAAGGCCACCCCATCTACTGGTTCATGCACACTGAGCAATTCCCGGTATACATATCAGATATTGGTGCCACCAACCTAAGGCCTCTGTTTATATCGTGCGCAGCGTGGCAAGGTCTAGGCTATGTAATTACTGTCGCCTGCGAGTTTTTCCAGAGGTCCGGATACTTACCATTCCAACTGAAGAAGCATGACCCATCTATTTCTGACTCAACGTCTTATGCTGAAAAATTGCATAGTGGTAAGTTCTTGATGCCTCCTTACTACACCAAAGATGAACGAAATCTGATCTTCACGGCCTTCGTCTTTGGCTGCATCGGTGAGTTGGGTCTTTTGTTCTGCTCTATCTTCTCCACCGCTCACTACCATCACGTCCACGTCGCCATGGTCTCTGTCTTTGTCGTTTTCATGTTCCTGTCTATTTGCTGTTTGAGTGCAGAATACTTTCTTATGGGCAGACATTACGCCTCAATCCATCCTCTAGCCAATTCCAACCTCAACACGCAATCCTCTGAAAAAAGCTTCAACCAGAGCTTTAATATTGTAGACGACCTACCCTGGTACAAGTGGCAAGGTCACATTTGGAACAAATTTACAATCAGTGCCACCCTAAAAACTATATGGTTGGCCTTGGCTGTTGTTTGGGCTATTTGCTTCGGTGCCATTAATGATAGGTCTAAGAGTGCCTGTTTCGAGTGGCTGTTGGCCTTTTGGTTTGGTGTTATATTTATAATCCTTTCCGTCGATTTTTATATGGGTGGTAGATACAGACAATCTCGCTATTTTAAGCACGTGGAATCATTTTCCGGTTATTACAAGTACGATAAGGCGCTAGGCCTTTACCACAGCGAAGAAGTTTTGCCTTCTGAAGACAATGCTGATGCCATTACTACAGAAACGGCTTCTTCAAATAACCACGATAACACCGCTTCAAATGAATCCCTTCAGGTCGTTGTATGAGTAGATTCTACTAATGTTACTTTAGAAATATCTCCGCCGAGTTGCAAGCCATCTCTATTTTACTTTTCTTCCAAGCATATTTTAATAAACTGGCAAGAGGATTGCCACACATTTTTCTCCATAATTTTCTTTTCTATTCATGTATTGATATAGCTAATATCTAATTCTATTTTTATGTTCAAAACTGTGTTAAATATTTTCTCATCTTCCTGAGATTGTCTTTTGCCCGCTTTTTTTTTTGCATCTTAAACCCCTCATCGTCCCATGTAATTAACGATCTTCAAGACAAGTATGATTAAATAGAAATAATATTATTTACGGTACGTAATTCAATAGAACATTTCGGTGGGAAACAAAGTAAAAATTAAGCATTTAAGTAAAAATTAAGCATTAAAGTAAAAATTAAGGACTAAAAAAAGAATCAAGTATTAAAAAAAAACCTAAAAGAAAAAAAAGTAATCATATAAAAACATAACAAAACAGCGTTAACGTCATGGGAAACATCCAAGTAAGCTACCACACTAGCAGCTGAGGATTAGTAAAATATTAAATAATCTCCTTGAAAAAACTTTCTTTACCGCGAACATTCGAATCGCTCGAGTCCCGAATCTTTATGTCGGATTCATCTTGATCATCGGTGACTTCGTTACCGTAATCGTTTTCGAATGAACCTTGAGAAAATCCACTGAAGGATTCACCGGGTTTGTCATTGCGATGAACAGATTCCTTTTCCATTTCTGATTCTGTTGCGTTCACCACTGGCCCACTTTTTAAGGTTGCAAATTCTGTACCGGATGGCCCTTTTTTACCGGCGGTCTTACCAAATAAGAATTGCTCGATTGTTGTCGGTCCTCGCGCTTCGGTAACTGGCCTTGAGGTCTTCTCGTTTTCAACTAGGACAGGGGCTTGGCGTACATTGCCTGGCCTCGCTTCCTTATCAACCGGAAAAGCTTCCTTATCAGTAGTTGGGGTTTCAGTTCTTTCATCCAAAACACCACTAACACCGGTGACCGATCTGGCGCTTGCCGAGCTATCCACATCTTTCCCTGAACTGTATGCAGAAAGGAATCGGTTCTTTACAGTAGACGCACTTCTTACCACGCGTGCCGATTTTTCATCTGTAGTTGGCGCGTACAACATGTAACCTTGAGCAGCATTGAGTTCATTCCTTAAGTCTTCTCCGCCTTCAGTGACCTTCTGTGATTTTGTCGATGATGGTTTCTCCTTCCTGAGTTGGTTTTTATGGGCGTACAGCCTAGTTGTTCTTTTATTGACCATCTCATCAATTTCCAATTGTTGCAGCATGGCCTCTTCTGAAGCCAATTCAGCTTCTTGTTTCGCCTTTTCTGCAAGAATAACAACAGAATCATTCACAGTAGCATCCATAAGATGCCCTCCACTACCAAATTTCTCTTTTTGTGTGGCTGTCAAACCTCCCCCCGTATCAATTCTTACTTTAAAATCACGGATGACACTTCTGTGCTCATTAATAGATAAATTCAACTTTTTGATCCGATCCTGTACTCTGTCGTGCTCGTCTAGCAGTTCGTCATATTCATTTGTCGAGGCTCTCAAATCATCAGGGTACAGTCTAGCTGCCTGAGCGTGTTCAATATTTGTATTATCGAGATCTCTTTGACAGGATTCACTCCAATCTTTTATGTTACCTTCTTCTTCTGATATGCTTTTGGACAGCATTCCTTGCAATTCAACCCTCAAATGTTCCCGATCTTGCTTAATAATCTCTAACTCCTTCTCCTTCTCCTCTACTTCAGCATCCATATTATATACCAGCATGTTGTAGGTTTGTTCACTCTCTGCTTTTTTGGCTACTTTTTCCTGGTGCCGTTTTGATTCCATCACTAACAAAATCTGCTTGTCATTTTGCTCTTTTGTACGTTCCATAGATTTCCAGTTTTCATGCTCTTGGTCAAGGATACTTGTCCTTTTCTCAATATCCCGGTCAACGATACGCTGTCTATTAGCCCTCTCGCTAATTTCGTTTATTACGGGCGATATCAAATTTTTGGCTACAGTATTAACTTCTTCTGGAGTTATCCACAAGCCACCACCTAGGTAGATTTTTTTCTTCTGCTCTTGATTAGCCGAGTAGTGCTTTAAAGCAATGTCTACGGCAAGCTTGTTGTAAGCTTGATTACCAAACAGAATCAAATAGGTATTGTTAGAGTCAATGTCCCGCAACCTCTTATTGGCAAGGTTTTGAGCTTCATGTAGCACCAGCGGAGATGATATTTGCTTTAAGTACGTCTTCTTTTGAAGCTCTTTTGCAGCGAAATTTGGATCCACCAATGCCCTTGGATCAAGATCCTTTACCGCATCGGCCGCATTCTTTGCATACATATACTGACGATCATTCAGCCCTTGCCTCCCATTGCCAGGCTGAGCTTCCAAGAATTCCTCGGCTGAACGTTCCAACTTTTTTAAGGTTCCCTTTTTGAAAACTTCCTTGTTGGCTTTAGACACACCGCTCTCCCTACCAGTCAGTAGTCCATTTTGAAAATTCACCTTTTCTGGATACAACCTACCGTTAATTCTTTTAATTGCTTTTCTTTCAGCCCCATCTAAGACTTTGGACAAATCTAGTGATTCAAATCCTGCCGGATGGTGGGGATTTACACTGTTTGCATTAAAGTCATTTGCAATAACTGTCGCAGCAGAGGACGCACGCTTGCCTCTTTCAGAGACACCAATCGTGGAACTATCTGACGAAAAATTGGAAGCTAATGCCTTTTGTGCGGCTGACCTGGTTAAAAAGTCCCTTTTACCCTTCAGACCCAAATTAACCTTCATGGGAATCTCTTCGGGTAGCGTTAGGGGAATTTTAGAAAATGTTATTTTGGAGGCCTCATCCAGAGCCTTTTGTTCGATTGTGGGCCCGACAGGTTCATTAGTTGATCTCTTGCTCCTATTCGCCAAACGAGCAGCCAAGTCTGCAGATTCACTACCAGTATCTCCTAAGCCGAGTGTCTTATGGTAGGCCGGAGTATTTAAGATACCATACTTTTGTTTCGCGTGGAATACAGCCTCTTTACTCAAAGGTTGCCCATCTTGCTGATAAGCCGAGTATATACTTTTTAACTTTTGCACATGGTCTGGAAGCGTGCGAGGTGTTTTTGAAGCTGAGCGATGCATTTCAGAAGAATGCAGGGACTTGCGCAAAGTAGACACTTTGACCGTCTCACTTTCCGTAGTCAATTCAGAAGATGTCCGAATAGGCTCTACACTAGTGGTTTCCAACGAAGAGATTAGCGACATTGCTTTAAATATTTCACGATTTTTCGCTACAGCTTTGTTGTCAATTACACTCTGAAAGCACGTTAGTACTCCTGTGTGGCTCCTTTATATTATGAAGGTTACGGAAGAAACGTGATTTTCTGTGAATTTTCACATTAAATATACCCCATCCTTTCCAGCATATATATCTTGTAACTGTGTATCCCTTAATTGGCATGAAAAAGAAACTGCCTTTACCCTTAACCTTTGATCTGGAACCTCATCGCGGTATATAGGGGACGGCAAGGATGTCTCACGCAGTGTTTTAGAGAAAGCAGATGAAGAAACAACACCCTAATTGTTAACAGCAAGCGTCCAACCGGAGGAATAAAAATATTCAACTGTATATTAACCTTAATTAAAATATTGAAGATGCCTTAATTGCGTATGAAAAATAAAGAAAGCTTTTATTTCCAATATAGAATTATAGTAAAAAGGCGGCAACGCTTGTTCCCACCCCAAAACCAAAGGGCCAAGATTACATTGTCCCTGAAATGCAGGCCTGCATTTGCACTTCAACTAACCCGTGACTTTTTTTTTCATGCCCCTCAACTGTGAAGTGGGAATACTGTGGAGTAGCAGTATATCATGAAGCTTTAGACATCTGTATGTCACCATCACTAAATAAATTGTCCTCTAATTCTCCTTGCTAGTTGCATGTCTTTTTTCATTATGGTTATCCTTTTCGCATGTAACGCTAAGAGGTTGGTATGCTCTAATAATCCCACCAAATATGCCTCACTTGCTTCTTGGAGCGCCATGATCGCCATAGACTGCCAACGCAAGTCCTGATCTTTGGTTGTAAACTCATCCGTGACTTCCTTAACTAATCTTGCAAATGGAATTTTAGAGATTAGTAAATCTGTAGAACGCTGGTATTTTCGAATTTCGTAGAGAGCTAATTCGCTAGGACTATATTTCTTTTCCACACGCTTCAAGCCCTGCTGTCTTTGTTTTTGTCTCCGTTTTTGTCTAACATATCTATCTAAGGCGTACGAGTGAGTTTGCTTAACCGTTGACACATCTGCTTCTACTTCAGTTTCATCTCCGTTTTCTGTTTCCGTTTCGAGATTTCCTGCATGATCCTCATAATCTGCCTCAAATTCTACGTCGTCCTGAGGGCCTTCATATCGTCTTCTTTCTTCTCTTCTTGGAAACAGGTTCTTCCTTGCTCTTGTTCTTTGCAGCAAGGATAACGCACGATCATTAATCGATTGTTGGTCTCCTACAAGCCTGTTGACATTACTGAGTGATCTTCCACTCGATTCACTTTGAATGGCCGAGTTAGCCCATTCTTGTTTGCTAGACATATCTGAAGTAGTTCCTTTTTCCTTGTTTAACACGTTCTATTCCAGTCAAGCAAAGCCTCCCTGTTACTTCCAATGTTTCTAAAAAGTATGCGTTTTGGTATGAGTTCATTGATGAGTTAGCTTTCCTTTGTTTTCAATTCACTACACGCGGTTTCGCGACGCGAGGGCACCAACGAATATTCTTTCAAATTGTAAAAGAAAGAATCACTAAACTCGAAATAGATATTTCGTTAATATCAGTTGTCAATTATACATTTATGCTGAATATTATTCTACTAGTACTACAAATGCGAACATACCTAATACGCGGTTCATGCATGCTGTTCTTTTTTCATATTTAGGGAAAACTTTATGGGCGCCCATTTCATAGTTTACTAAACCCATTCGCGGCTGACATGAACCACTGCTCTACGCTTGTCCATTATCAGCGAAATTCAGGTATGTTCTCACGTCTTCCACCGTCTCTTGACGATCTTTATCAGCGGAATTTATATATGCTTTGAAATTAATGATATTTCCTGAATGTGCCAGCTTTTTGGGCTCTGGGTTATAAACCCTATGCTTTTCCTTAGCACTTTTTTTTGAGGGGGAAGTTAGTCCATCTGAGAAACGGTTATCATAACTCTTGTTCCGATTCTCAACGGGAGAGTTCTTCAGTCTTATTAAGGCCTTGATCGGGGTCGGAACCTTAAATGAAGAGTGAGAAGACGAATCACTTTTTTCTACCTTCATCTCAGTATTTCGCTTGTCATTCTTCACATGCAAAATATTTGCGCTTCCTTTTGAATCGCAAAAGGTATCTAAAAAGTCTGTAACTTGAACCGCTTCCTCCTCCAACGAAGAGCAATAGTCACTCGAGTTAGGCGAAGACCTGAGAACTGTACTGGAGAATGCTTCTTCCTGTGAATCTGCATCAATATATACTGGAGCCGTTGCTTTGCTATTTGCAGATCCGAAAGAATTGTCTTTCACATTTTCTAATGTCTTTTTATTGCTCTTCTTTGTTATTAGTTTACCGAAAAATCTTCTGACAGGGCCCTCGCTCCTTGTTGGTTTAATTTTGGATAAAATATCCTGATCAATATCTTTAGGATGTTCAGGTTGATCCATTGGGTCAGGCAGTATTATTTTTGCCAAGTCCTGAATGCCTATACGTAAAGTAGCATCTTTTTCTAAAAGCCTTTTGATGATTAAATCATTTAGAGTGCTGCCGTTTACTTTTAAACTTAACGGTGCTTCCATGATTTTGTGATAAGTGTCAAATTCATTGTCCCCAGAAAAAGGCAGCTCGTTGTATAATAAACAGTACAAAGTTACCCCCAATGACCAAATATCCAACTTAAATCCATCGGTCACAAAGTCTCTCTTGGAATTGCCTAAATGGCATAACTCTGGTGCAATAAATGCGGGAGTACCAACTATTTTATTTAGTTCCCTTTGAAAACATTCTTCAAAATTGGCACTCTTGAATGGTAATAATTGAGGAGTGAAGATACAGCACCCAAAGTCAGAAATCTTTGCAACGTTTTCAATTCCATCTAATAATATATTAGATGGTTTAATATCTCGATGAATGCAGCCTTGAGAATGCAGGTATTGCAACCCTTTCGTCATATCTTGTAAGATCTTTTCTGAAAATGTAGAAACACTACACTTAGAAGGTACAAGTCTCTGCCACTGCGGTAAAATATCTCCATAATTGTCACGCTTCCACTGGAGTTCACCAAGGTTGCACCAATCACTGACTATCCAAATTGATTCACTAAAAGGAGAATCTAAGCATTCTATCAGTCGCACAACATGTACACTATCTCGAAGCCTTGAAACCGCATATATTTCCCATCGACATTTTTCGATGTTCATGAGCCTCATTGCCTCATTGCCGCTCATATTTGTAGTTATCTTTCCTTTGCTTTTCCAAAGCTGTATCTGCCTCATCACCTGATTCATTGAATATTGCTGGGCATTCCATGGTTTTTTCGGTATAATCTTAATAGCGACAACCTTATTCAACGTAGAGCTGTATGCTTTTCGAACATGTCCAAACTGTCCACTTCCTGCTGAGGCTCCTAACGTATATTGGTTTATAGTTTTTTTATTTTGTTCACTAGCAGTTATTTTTTTCACAAATGGTCGAATCCTATCTAGGATCGTGTCTATATTTTCTTCTATGATTGTACTATATGTGGGTTTCATTTGGGACAACGAGGAATCAAATGAAGACACCTGGCTTGTGGGTGTTATCGGAGGGCTAGCAGAATCATCTGCAGTTTTGTAAGACTGATGGGATGACGGAGTCCATTCCGGCATTAGCGTCGGTATAAGCTGTCGAGATGGTATTTCCATACTGACCAATTGATATTAGTCTAGCTTTTCAAAAAACTAAAATCTATATGAATGAGTTTACCACCCTTGGGAAAATATAACCCAACTTTTAAAACCATTCTAATTAACATAATGAGGAACAATTGAAGTGTTTATTTGTTGTTATCTCATCATTCAATATATACGTGTGAAGTGATATTCTAGTACAGTATACCATGTAACATACCTCTGTTGAACAGTACTATTTCATTGAATGATACCACCACTTTAAATTATGTTTCTTCTTATACCAATCAATACTGAATTGCCAAGATTTATGAAATTAGAAAATTATGGATTTAAGAGATGCAGAGCCTACCATAAACCCAAACGTGTTTAGCATATCTAAACTTTTGGACTGTAAGAATGAAAGACCAAGAATTGCCTGTATATTCTTGAGTCAGTTTGATATGAAAAAAGGAAATATCATAATATGGTCTAAAAGTATTAAAGATACAACATTCAACTTGAACAATATTGAATTTAAATCGTTACCTGCTGGAATTCACGAACAAACCGACGATATTGTCAATTTTGTAGTTCCTAAGGGAGAAGCACTTGGCGACGATGATACTGTTAAGAGGCCTGTCTATGATTACGGAATTGCCTATTTCAAACAAAATTCCTTTGATATTATTGAAAATAATAATCAGGTTGATAGAAATAAAGTTCTAATGTTTTCTCTTGGTATAGTTATCGATGTTCAAGATCTCCCATCGAATGGTAAAAAAGACTTTTATAAAGAGATATACCATGCTTACGACGCAAACAGATATGCAAGCCATTTAAAGGAGCTGCTTAGTCAATGGATGAGGCAGGGGGAGCTTGACAACTTTTGCCTTTTCGAAAATTTCTTCGAAAAGAATAATAAAGATCACATAACTGAAAATTCAGTAGAAATTGTGGAAACCACACCCAAGGAAACGCGACATTTGATCGAATACATGCCGTATTGGGCGAGAAGTTTGGGCCCTTTAATATTTACATTATGGAAGGCAAGCCTTCTCCAAAGGAGAATATTGGTTCTAATTCCTCAAGGAGAATCATTTGAAAAATGTAATTCCTTGGCTTATTGCATTTTCTTAATATCAATGCTTTCTAAGGATATGGTGGGGAACCATATAAATGATGAATACGTTGTGCCTCTTTTCACTGTATCAACATCGGATATATCATTCCTGGAGTCACTTGGCGAAGAGCGTGGCTATGTGGCAACAACCAGTGAAGAGATTTTGTTGTATAAACCTGAAATTTACGATATCATAGTCAAACTTCCCTCAAGTTCAATCATCGAAGAATTTCCAGAAAACGATGTGGAGATCATCGCTGCATCTGGTGAACACAATAGAGCCACTCCTCTTGACTTAGAAACATATGAAAAAGTTATACTTAGTGAATTAGAAGAAGATGTTTCAACAAATGTGAAAAATAAGCTTCATAAGGTGACAGAGCCTATATCGTGGTTACAATTTTTGATTGATGGTTTCTATCTCCTAACCACAGCGGGTTATTTGATGGCGCCGTACCATATGGCAAAGAATTTCAGACCTTTAAAGCTTATTTCTGGTTCAAAGTCCAATGATTCGGAAATTCAGATGGCCGAAAATTTGATTCGTTACTTCCACCTTAGAACGTTAAACTTATACAACCGATTGAAAGACGTTATTCAAAAAAATGAAAGCATCGGGTCCGAACAATCTATTACCATCTCAGCCTCATTTTTAACCGACTTGAATCTGGATTGCTTTAGTTTACAAGATCATCAATTTATAAAGGATATCACCTATAAATGGTTTCAAAGAAATATCGATATTAGTAATCTTCCAGAATGTGTTGGGGATCTCTGCTAATGAACTGTTGATGTTCTAAAAATGGAACAAAACAGTCTGGAGCCAAAAGAATAATGTGTATGTCTTATATAATATAATAATTAAATATATGTGTGGTCTAACTTTTTGTCGAAGTTCGTTGGTATAATACATTTATTTAATCTTGACTCTCCAAGTCCCCATTGTTCATTTAATTTTTTCCACAATTTTGGAAGGTAATGTAGAGTGAATATATGAACTAATTATTTCTGTTTTTAATTTAAAGAAAATGAGTTTTTCGGTTGATTTTTGAATCAAAAGACCAGCCATAAAGCACATGCGACGATTGAAATACCAATGACAGCAGTAATGATACCTGCACCCGCCTTGGAACCCTTCGTGATATTTAAAGGAGACAAATTTGTAGGCTGTGCTTGGGTACCAGCTGCCCCATCACCAACAGACGAACCGCCATCTTCGGCAGTATACGGAGCAGGTCTATCTAAGGCCCTTGTGTTGACCATGACTTCTAAAGCGGCCATTTGTTCACCTAAACCGTACATACCATCCCACGTACCATTAAACCAATTCAGCCCACAGGTGTGACCATCAGTACCACCAGAACATGACTTAGCGGCAGCAATTGCGGATGTGTTTAACCAGGACATAATTTGATTTCTAGTTTCTGGCACCAGTTGTGCAGTGGCACCTAAGAAACGGGCAAAGTAAGCTTTGAAAGAACGTTGATCTGTATTACAAGAATTTGGACCTTGACAAGCAGCTTCGTACACTATACCGTCATGGAAAAACACTTGGGAGGCGTTCAAAAACTCCTTTGTTCTTGTGTGCCAGAGATCTGATCCGGTGTAGTTGTACAGGTAAGCCGAACCGGCCAATAGTAACCCTTGGTTGTAAGTCCATTGGTACGAGGTGACTTTAGTACAGTTGTCACCAATACTAACACCATCGTAAACATACTTATAGGTACCATTGGAAATTAAGTCGACACCAACCATCCATTCGTAAACTTTTTCGGCCCAATCGACATAAGTTTGGTTACCTGTATATCTTGCCAATCTTGCAGCGATGTGGAACAAAGCACCATTGGAAACGGTGTTCTTGTAGTCATAACCAGAGTTCCAAACGAAAATCTGCCATCTCAAACCACCACCACAAGAGTCTGCATCCCAACGCAAAGCCATTGTATTGAAGACGGCTTGTGCCAAATATAACCATTGGGGTTGATCTGAAGGAGGATTGGTGAAATTCCTTTCAGCGGCAGTCATGGCAGCAATACCCCAAAAGGCTTGATCATCATTACCTTCAGTAGTAGATTGATTCAGTGGAATGTAGTCATTGTCGTCACCGGCCTGATGTATCATAGCAGCTGTAATTTCGTCATTATAAGTATCGTTCTCCATGTAGAACCAGTAGTCCAACATGCAGCCCCATGCACCACCGGCTTCCCACCAATAGTATGGATCAGAGAACATACCGACTGTTTTACCATATTGATTACCGGTGTAATAATCCATTAAACCGTAAGCGACCAGTGACGTAGCATTTTGTAAAGACTGGTAGTTGTCTAAATCTAATTCGACAGCATTCGTAAACCTTGTCGCAAAGAGTACGCTCAGTAACCCTACGAATTTGTTCACGAGCATTGTGTGTGATTATATGTCTTAAACAAAACCAAAAAGAAGAAAAAGTGTGAAATAAAGAGCGAGCAAATGCCTATTGTACTAGCTATTGTATGTTTCTAGAAAGGTACGGGTAGTGTGATTACTTTCGTGTTTTGATTTTGACCGTTCTTTGAGAAGTTTTATTCGTTTCGCGGACCAGCTGAGTTAACGACAGAATACAGGTGAGTTTAAATTCCAGCAACCTTGAACAACAGAAGTGAGCTTACTATTCAAACCCGCGCTACGATCATCCTGGAATCAGGGCTTTCCATCTGACAATTTTTTTTCCTGCATCTGCGAAATCAATTCGCGCCCGTTTGAATGCGCGTGGACCGGGTGACGCTGTACGAAGACGTGTGCTACGAATATATATATATGTATATATATATATATGTAGCACGTAGCCTCTAACGCATGTGATATCTATCTTCGGGCAATGATTGTGCCTTCTCTTGTTTGCAACGATTAGCCATCGATGTACTTGTACAGGGAGAAGAAGGGCCTTCAATCTTGCAAGGAGTACCTGTGCGTGTGCAGCGCGCGACGTTTTTTCCTCCCAAAAACAAAATAGCGTTACATCAAGGAAGCCCCAAACAGCATTGCATTCACTTATGTTCTTGTTCCAGGTTGCTTGGCGTCTTCTGCTCGCTTGCACGCTTGCTCACTGTTTATATGTAGATAACCTTACTTGAAATAACGCGTCGCGGGGAAGTCGCGTAATTTTCAATATTGATATCTTTTGTTTTTGAAAAGCAATTTTCTCACTGGGAGTAACTACTAAAGGTTACACATTAAATCAGCATCGAATTACATCTACAGGCGGAATAGTCAGGGCAGTACGTGGAAAGAAAAATGTTTAGGCAATCAAAGAGAAGAATCGCTTCCAGGAAGAACTTCAGCTCGTACGATGACATCGTCAAGAGCGAGTTGGATATTGGCAACGTAAGCGCTGCTAACCAAATAATTTTAGGTTCCACTTCGTCGGAAGAGGAGAAGACACTGTACGCAAAGCTGCACGAGTCCAAATTATCGTTTTACGATTTACCGCCACGCGGCGAAATAACCTTGGAACAGTTTGAGATTTGGGCCATCGATCGTCTCAAGATTCTGTTGGAAATCGAATCCTGCCTTTCCAGGAACAAATCCATCAAAGAGATCGAAACCATAATCAAGCCACAGTTCCAGAAATTGCTGCCTTTCAACACAGATAACTTGGAAGACAAGAAAAAGGATTATTACTCTCATTTCATTTTGAGATTATGCTTTTGTCGTTCCAAAGAGCTTCGTGAGAAATTCGTTAGAGCGGAAACTTTCCTGCTCAAGATTAGGTTCAATATGCTGACCTCAGCCGACCAAACAAAATTCGTTCAATCGTTAGATCTGCCTTTACTACAGTTTATTTCCAACGAAGAAAAGGCGGAATTGTCACACCAGTTGTACCAAACCGTCTCAGCTTCTTTACAGTTCCAATTGAATCTTACTGAAGAACACCAAAGAAGGCAGTACTTCCAACAAGAGAAATTCATAAAACTACCGTTCGAAAACGTGATAGAGCTAGTGGGTAACCGCCTAGTGTTTTTGAAAAACGGCTATGCTTATTTGCCGCAGTTCCAACAGCTGAATTTGCTATCCAATGAGTTTGCTAGTAAATTGAACGAGGAGCTATTGAAGACCTACCAGCATCTTCCAAGACTGAACGAAGATGACAGGTTGCTGCCAATTTTAAACCATCTTTCGTCAGGGTACACAATTGCAGACTTTAACCAGCAAAAGGCAAACCAATTCGGTGAAAATGTAGACGATGAAATAAATGCACAAAGTGTGTGGTCCGAGGAGATCAGCTCGAACTATCCATTGAGTATCAAAAACTTAATGGAGGGTTTGAAGAAAAACCATCATTTGAGATATTACGGTAGGCAACAACTAAGCCTGTTTCTAAAGGGAATTGGGTTGAGCGCCGACGAAGCTTTGAAATTTTGGTCAGAAGCTTTCACAAGAAACGGCAACATGACGATGGAAAAGTTCAATAAAGAGTACCGCTACAGTTTTAGACACAACTACGGCCTCGAAGGTAACAGAATCAACTACAAACCGTGGGACTGTCACACCATTCTATCTAAGCCCAGACCCGGCCGCGGCGATTATCACGGATGCCCATTCCGTGACTGGAGCCACGACAGACTATCTGCAGAACTGCGTTCCATGAAACTCACCCAAGCACAAATCATAAGTGTCCTAGATTCGTGCCAAAAAGGCGAGTACACAATCGCTTGCACCAAAGTATTCGAAATGACACACAATTCCGCCTCAGCAGACTTGGAGATCGGCGAACAAACTCATATCGCACATCCTAACCTCTATTTTGAAAGGTCAAGGCAACTGCAAAAGAAACAACAGAAACCGGAAAAGGAAAAACTTTCCAATAGTGCCAATAACCAGTAGCGCAATCAAGAATAGAACGAAAAAGAAGTGAGAAGAAAAATTAACTAAATAGAATTCAAGCGATACGATGCGATACGTAGTCTAGTCTAGTGTAAGTAAACCCTAATAAAAAAGGAAGAAACGATAACCGCTGCACAATACATCAAAGCGTACGTGCAGTGCCTCAAGAACAGCAAAGGCACGCATTTTCCTCGAAATCTCTCACGCTCTAACAGCTGGCCAACGAAGGCTTATACTTCCGCGGATGCAAGCCACTGCGCTCTTGCTACGAAACTCACATCGCGGAATAATATGCCGCCCGCGCTTTTACCTTTTTCTTCGATTGAAAGTTGTCATTTTCTTCCATCGCAAGCGGGGCTACTCTTTTCGTACACGCCTGCAATCCTCCACGCCCACCTGTGACACGTGCCCACCCACGGACATTGACAGGCGCAGAAGTCAATGCACCGGAAAACGCTGTCTTTTACGTTACGGTCTCCGACGCAATAATGCAGGTGCTACGTTATCTAAGGACGTGGCTAGCCTGTAAATGCACAGCAGGCAGCATGCGGCCGAGTTGGTGATGATGCGGTGACGTAACCTCGCTTCCCGGTTTTTGGACAACAGCGCAAGAAGAAAAGCGGGAAGATCTATTATTTCCTTATGCAGGTATTCTGTGACTCTTAAGTATAGAAGACTGCTTTGCACCACTCTTTGTTTAAAGTTTGTGCGACATTTATCGAGTATATCTCCTTTTTCCCCCTCTTGTCGGCCTAAAACGGCACCCATTCTTGTGGGACAGACGTGGCCGGCTCCTTCGAAGAGTGGAAAAGCAGCCACAATAACGTTCCTGGTGGGCTGATTTCGAGCGCAAGACAAATACGGCGTGGGTGGATTTGCGCGATGCGATGATAATTTTTGGGATGACGGTTGCTCACAAATCACCGCACATCCTGTCAGCTGTAAAAGCCTATTTCCAATTGGACGCCCGCGCCACCCCTCACAAAGAAGGCCTAGAGTGCTGCGAAATCAGGAATGACTTCATGCTGGAAAGGGAAGAAGAATGCGATCAAACGCAGCTGTCTGCGGGTTTTCTGCCATAGACCCGGTTGGTCTCCTTTTGTTTTCCTTGGAACAACTGGTTCCTCATGCAATCGGACGCTATTCTTGGCAGCCTATTATGTAAGAGTGTGGAAACACAATTCTTGCGCGCACGGGTTTTCTTCCAAGGTTCCTGTCCTACCTTGTCGCAGCACTGTGTCCCGGCAGCGCAGGCAAAAACAAGCTCACTATGGGTTACGTAATGCTAACGCTTTCGAGCGTTAGGATCTTGGAAAGGAGAACCAGAATTATATATATACATATAAATATCTGTCCAGTATGCATGGATACATATGGTGTGGTTTCCTTTCTTTTTTTTTCTTTCCAGTTGCAGCCTAAGACGACCATAATCTCAAATAACCCCCTCGCTATTTTATCCAATTTTAATTTTTTTTGATAGGAAGCAACTTAAGCAGCTCGATTAATCGCTTCAATCCCATTCCGTGCTCCTCCAACCCTTTTACACCTCCCCTCAGTCTTTAGCTTATAACTTTGTGGCTATTCTTCTTCTTCTTCCTCTTCTTCTTCTTGCTATTACGTTATAATAAGACCACCTTCAACTATCTCCACCGGAATCCGTCAAGCTGTTAATATGTACCATGTTCCTGAAATGAGGCTGCATTACCCCTTGGTGAGCCCCCAATCTACCGCTGCAACTGTTCCCACCAGAAATTACGATAATATTCTTCCTTCGTTCAACGAACTATCTCATCAAAACACGATCAATCTTCCTTTTGTCCAGCGTGAAGCCGCGGACGCATATACAAACGTTGCTCCTGTAACGGCATCACCATCCCAGACTGAATCGGGCTATTACTGCCGTTACTACGCTTTCCCTCTGCCTCCCTACGCACAGCACCCTCAGTCTCAATACCAACAGGCTGTGCTTCCTTACGCTACCATTCCAGGCAATAACTTCCCACCATCGTCTTTCCCCATGATGACCATGGTGCCATCAGAAGTTCAGTCTGAAAGATCTTTTTTAAACCCTTTGCACGCTCATACAGATCTGCCCCCAATCATCCAAAACTCCAATGATATCCAAATCGCGCCCCAAAACAGTGCTAAGTCAATGACGACCACGATGGCGGCAACCAAAAAAATTCCTGGACTTCGTTCCACCGTGGTTCTTAAACCGCGTGTGATTACAACAATGTGGGAAGACGAAAGTACCATCTGCTATCAAGTCGAGGCGAACGGCATATCTGTCGTGCGCAGGGCGGATAACGATATGATTAACGGTACAAAGTTACTGAACGTCACGAAGATGACGAGGGGAAGAAGAGATGGCATACTAAGATCGGAAAAGATTAGAGAAGTCGTAAAGATCGGCTCTATGCACCTCAAAGGTGTTTGGATTCCTTTCGAAAGAGCGTATATCCTGGCTCAGCGTGAACAAATTCTGGACCATTTATACCCACTTTTTGTTAAGGACATAGAATCCATTGTTGATACCAACAAACGCAATAACAAAAAATCTTCTTCCCCAGATCTTAACCCTGGAAATTATCATTCTGTTAAGCAAGAATCATCCGAAAACAAGGACAAACTTTATACTGAAGTTAAGCATGAGGGCGTTAGAGCCCTCTCGAATGAAGTGTCTTCCCAGAATGTGGGAGGAACGGATAACTCAAAGAACATTGATATCGACAGTGAGGCCCAAAACAGAACAAGCAGAGCCAAAAATGAAATATCCTAACAGATATTAGAAATACGTCAACTCTTTGCGCAACAGGCAAATGCCAGTGGTTTGAGTAGAGAAAGACAAGGACGACACAGTTCATGAAATTGCGTATTGCCAAACGCCCGTAACTACGCGATATATAAAACATAAATAACGGACATAAAAAAAATTGTAACAATATATAGTAAAATTAAATTTCATCCAACTATTGCTTTTGCCGCGAGTGGGCTTCGGCTGTGGCAAGCACATAATCCGACTGCTTTCTTGCACTAGAATGCCTCTCTCATCGCTATGATTTGACGCTGCTATTATTCTGCAAGCTTCGCTTTCTCACGCGAAAAGTAATATGACGCCTTTTTGAAACAAACCATTATTGACGTTGGTGACATTACGCGTCGTGATTCGTGAACCTGGTACAAAACAAAAAGGAAAATTAACCTAATAAATAAAGATATTCTTTTGGAAAAACACAGCGTTAGCTTCTGGTACACAAAAACAGTCTGGAACACAACTAGAAGAAGAGAAATAGGGGCTTTCCTTTGCTACGCAAAAAAAGAAAAAAACGGAAAACAGCAAGGCTTTATAGTGTACTTCCCTAGAAAACATGAACGGATCTCCCACACCTAAGCGATATTCATCCAAATCTTCAAGACTCTACGACGACTATTACAATATCCCATATCAATATTCCAACCCAATTCCAATGAATAGAGACTACAACGACATAGGTTCACGCATGAATGCCGATAAGCTCGTGCCAGAGGAGTACAAACGGAACACAGAATTTATCAACAAAGCTGTCCAACAAAACAAAGAGCTGAACTTCAAACTGAGAGAAAAGCAAAACGAAATATTTGAGCTCAAGAAGATAGCTGAAACTCTACGCTCGAAATTGGAAAAATACGTCGATATCACCAAAAGGCTCGAAGACCAAAACCTCAATCTACAAATAAAGGCAAACGATTTGGAAAAGAAACTTTCTGAGGCCAACGTGATTATCAAAGATAGACGCTACTCCAATATCAAGGAGCCAGTGGTTGATGAAAATGTCATTTCTCAGGACTACGATCAAATAAATGTACCTAAAAACAGACCTCCAGATGCAGGAATCAATCCCCGCTCAAACAACAAGGCCTATAATGGTTCGGAACAAGATAATAGGCTAAAAGCGATTGAAAAAACTCTTTCAGTCCTTACAGATTACGTCATGAGGACAGAAGAGAGTAATAATGATAGAGCATCCTTGCCATCTCCTTTGAATACGATGTCGCCAATAAATAATCGTTTGAATTTTCAAGAAGCAAAAAAATACAACCCCACGCTCAAATCAAATCCATCGGATGATGACATTATGATGTATGAGAGCGCAGAATTAAAGCGTGTTGAAGAACAAATAGAAGAGTTAAAGAGGAAAATACTGGTAAGAAAAAAACATGATCTAAGGAAACTGTCTCTAAATAACCAGCTTCAAGAACTACAAAATATTATGGATGGCGATGAAAACGTAAAAGAAGACAATCCATCGAAACACAACAAGGCGCACCACAGTACGCATCATCATCCTTCACATTCCCATCGGGATTATTCACCATCTTCTAATGCTTGCTTAGAGTGTTCTGCCAATGAGCTGTACGAGAAAAACAAAGGTAAGTCAGAGATTAATTTATCTGAGACGTTTGCAACTCCCACTCCTAACAACCGATAATGATGTCAAAAATGAACGCACCGCAGGGGACGTTTTGAAGGACTATTTCCTCTTGCGCAATTGTAGAAAAATGAAGCGAACGTAAGCAAGGTCTTTGTTTCCACTTTAGTATTGTTGTTTTCCATCGAAAGTAAGAAACTTCAATGTTTTTTATAGTAAGTATTTTCTTTTTATACGATATATAATCAGGGAATTTTGTAATCATCACTTTTTGACTCTACGGCAAGAACACCGCAGGAAAAGGAACTTTTGAAAGGCAACAACACATGAATTTAAAGCTTAAACGAAGTCTTTATGCTCAGAAAATACTAAAATAACCCAAGAAGGGCTTGTGCTGGGTATCCATATATTTTGGTATGATTGTCGTTCTGGACGGTAACATGAATATAGTCTGCAAATCTAGAAGGAATGGCGTGAATGAATGATAGTGGAGGTGTTTCGAATTGGGATACACCATCATATACCAAGAAGCTATTGTTTCTTTATTAATTGGATAGTTCTATAGTATCAACTGCTTTGCTAGTGCTTATTTTATTAATATCTAGTCGTTTAGGAGAAAATTTTTGTGGAGTAGCAATTTGATATTAATGGATTATATCAAGAAGGCAATTTGGGGGCCTGATCCTAAGGAACAACAGAGGCGGATCAAGTCGGTACTAAGGAAAAATGGCCGAAGTATAGAAAAGTCGTTGCGAGAGCTAGCAGTCTTGCAGAATAAGACCCAGCAGCTTATCAAGAAATCCGCAAAGAAGAATGACATCAGGACAGTTCGATTGTATGCCAAAGAACTATACCAAATCAATAAACAGTATGATAGAATGTACACCTCCAAAGCACAGTTAGACTCTGTTCGAATGAAGATAGATGAAGCGATCAGGATGAATGTGTTATCTAATCAAATGGCGGATAGCGCAGGCTTGATGAGGGAAGTCAATTCCCTAGTGAGGCTTCCTCAGTTGAGGAATACAATGATCGAACTAGAAAAGGAATTGATGAAATCAGGTATTATAAGTGAAATGGTTGATGACACCATGGAGAGTGTTGGTGACACAGAGGACGAAATGGACGAGGCCGTTGATGAAGAAGTTAATAAGATTGTTGAACAATATACAAACGAGAAATTCAAGAATGTCGATCATGTTCCAACGGCAGACTTACCAACGAATGACGAAGAAAAAGAGATACCGGACGAAAGAGTCGATGAAGAAGCAGATAGAATGGTAAATGAAATGCGTGAAAGGCTCAAGGCGTTACAAAACTAAAATGCCTCTTTGGATGTACAAAAATAAATAAATAGTTGATTAAATAATGTTACGAATAACAGTACGAAGAAACGGCCGGCCAATACGTGCAGAGGAAAGATGGTATATTTTCTTGCAGGGCGGTACGGTCAATAATGCTTTAGATAAGGGACAAGCCTTTGACATACAGGAGAATGACAGCAGTAACTGTGCATATTGTTGTTGGAAACGTTTAAGCACCACGGCTATTTTTACTCGATTCCAATTTCTTCTCGAGCTTGTCAAATTCCTTTAACGCAATTTCTTGTTCGGGATCCATTATTTGAATTACTTCTTTTACCTCGTCCACATAATGCTTCAGCATGGATTCAATACCATATTTCAAAGTCACTTCACTAGACGAGCAAGTAGTACATGCACCCTGTAATCTCAAATACACGGTTCCCGTCTTTGGATCCCAACCACGGTAGTCAATGTCACCACCATCTTCTAATATTGCCGGTCTTATTCTTGTGTCTATTAGCTCTTCGATCAACTCGCTGACTTCTTCATCTTCCGCAGTAAGTTCAAACTTAGGCATATTGATCTTGTAGCCACCTTCTCCTTCTTCTTCTTGAACAGCATGGAATTCCTCAGATATCACATCGTTGCCAGAAGCAAGCTGCTTGGTCAATAACTCGATGATTTCGGGCTCAATGACGTTCCAGTGGACCATTCTATCTTTATTAATAGTGAGAAAATCATCACCTATCATCAACGACTCCACTCCGGGGCATTGGACAAAGATCTGTTGTGCTAGCTTGGAATGGTTGATGAGATTTTCATCAGTGTTTTTGATGACGATGCTCTTGGAACCACGAGTTTGCAACAGCTCACCATCCGTGGAGAGAAATTTCAAGGCATTTTCATTTGGAGTAGTTAAAGTCTTGATGTGAATAAACCGTTGAGAATTCAAAAAGGTGAACCGCGGCCTCCGCAACCTAGCTATTGACTTGAACATGTTTCAGTACTTTTCAGTGTTTTCTTTTGCCCAAACTATGTAATGAAACACTACCGTATTTTTTGGAAATCATGAGTTATATATTGTTCCATGGAATGATTAATAATCAATATGGTAGACACATTACCGAACATCGGAGAAGCTTACACGACAAGTCACTTCATACGTAAGATAGTTCGGGAGGGCTACAATGTGCCACTAGGTGATTTCCTCTTGTCCATAGGAATGCCGACCTTGGCACTTTCAATTACCGTAGCTCTGTATCTTGTTGTAGAGCAAATTAGACGCAAGAAGCCGCAATCTTGTTATTGAGTTTAGAAAGCGCATTTAGATTGTCGTACATAATGCCAGTATTCTCCTGTCGCATCATGGTCAACCGTATATAGTAACAGCACTCGTACCGAATACAGAATGGACCCTCTGCCGAGGCCCTGAGCACGCCCCTTACCTATTAAGCGTGATATAATATGTTCGTGTTTCTTGTATTGCCCAGTTTCGGCACTGCACCCGTGCACGTCACACTTAAGCGTTGTCTTATTAAATAGTGAGTAAAAAAAAGAATTGAAGAAAAACATATAGCAAGGCATAGAAATAGGAGAGAAATAGGGAGAGTTGAAAAATAAGCTTAACCTTATTCAAATAAAATTCTGCTAGTGACATCAAGCTCTTCATTCAAGTTCTTGCGGATCACACAATTGAAAGTAAAAACTTCTCAGCGACCCTTTAACAAAACCCAGGTATAAAAGCTTATCAGCAGTAAATCAAAGAAATCAAAAATTATACAAGCACAATGAGAGTACGTCAACATTGCCGACCTTTTCAACTGCTTGCTTCCCTTCTATGTTGGCTACTAGCGTTCGTAGCAGCTAATAAGGAGAAGATAAACCAAAATGATTACCAAGTGTGTGCAGGTATGTATTCCAAAGAGGATTGGAAGGGTAAAGTAGATCCATTTATATCGTTCAACGTCAAGAAAATTAGCGAGCCAATTGACGAATCTGATGCTGGTATTGTCGTTGCGATTTACGATTTTCAAGATTTCGAGCACTTGGGTGTAGAATTGCCTGATGGAGAACAGTACTATATCTGTGATGATTATGCTATTGACATCGGAATCTGTGAAGAAGAGCATCGTGATGAGTTTATTGTCCAAGAAGTTGTTTACGATCCATATACTTCCACGAATAAATCTCTCGCTAATCCCATCATGACGTTTTCTAAAAACGACGTAGGTTTGCACGATACTAAATACCCGGTGACGAAAACTGGATTTTACTGTGTTACTGCATTCAGATCATCGAAAAGTACCAAATTTAATGCTGTGGTAAACTTCAGAAACGCTTATGGTCACCTTGCAGGTACTGAGATCAATAAACTACCGCTATATGGTCTTTTGGCTGTCGCATATGTTGTAGCTATGGCGTTATATTCATTTGCCTTCTGGAAACACAAGCATGAATTGCTACCATTGCAAAAGTATTTGTTGGCCTTTTTCGTGTTTTTAACTGCAGAAACCATTTTCGTCTGGGCATATTATGATTTGAAAAACGAAAAGGGTAATACTGCCGGAATTAAAGTTTATATGGTGTTCCTATCAATATTGACAGCTGGTAAAGTCACATTTTCATTTTTTCTTCTACTGATCATTGCTCTGGGTTACGGTATTGTTTACCCTAAATTAAACAAGACTTTAATGAGGCGTTGTCAAGTGTATGCTGCAGTGACCTATGCAATTTGTATCGGATTTTTGATTCAAAGTTATTTGAGCAATATGCAAGCACCATCTGCATTGATCTTAATTACTTTGATTCCAATGGCGCTTGCTTTGGCTGTATTTTACTACATGATTATCAGCTCCATGACAAAAACTTTAATTTATTTGAAAGAACAAAGACAGATTGTGAAATTGAACATGTACAAGAGGTTACTCTTCATCATTTACGCTTCCTTCTTAAGTGTTTTAGCCGGCAGTATAGTTTCATCATTTATTTACATTGGCATGAACACCATTGATATGATTGAAAAGAACTGGAGATCAAGATTCTTCATTACTGATTTCTGGCCTACGTTAGTATATTTCATTGTTTTTGTTACCATTGCCTTCTTGTGGAGACCAACAGACACCTCATACATGCTAGCCGCATCCCAACAACTACCTACAGACCCAGAAAACGTTGCGGACTTTGACTTGGGCGATTTACAATCGTTCGACGACCAAGATGATGCCAGCATCATCACTGGTGAGCATGGTATGGACGAAGATGACCTGAATTTGAATTTCACTGATGATGAAGAAGGACGTGATAATGTAAATAACCATGGTCTAGGCCATAAAACATCGCCTACTTCTCCAAGAAAATAAGGCTCTCGCGCAAGTTTGACCAGAGGATAGAATTGCAATCATCAAACAAAAGAATTATACCCTTTAAAAAGGGTAAAAGAAATATTTTACAGGAAAGCAAAGTACGTACCGTATATATTTTTATCAAACGCAAATGTAGAGACCATCATGAACAACTTCATTTTCTCCGTTCATCTGTTTCACCTGTTCATAACCGTAATAACTCAAGCTATACTCTAGACCTAACTTTTTCTTTGCCACATTTTTTTTTTCAGCCGCTTGCCTTTTTTTTTTCGGCAAAAGATGGACCATATAAAAGCGAAACGAAAAGTGGAAACTTTTTTATGTGGACAGCTCAAGGCTAAAAAATTAAAAGAACAGTTTCTAAACAGGCGACCCAGCCACTTACGGGAAGCAGAAAGGAGTAACCTATCGTGTTCAAGGGTGGACACGGAAGCCAAAGGAAATACGGTCGCACGTCATACTATGCCTGCCGTTAGCGACCTTTCTTTGGCTTTTTTGGTCTTTCCTATATATCATTTCTTTATGTATATTCTATTTGTTTATGATGAGACCACGTCCTTAGTGACAATGCTATAAACCCAGCTCTTCGATTCATTTTTAATGAAAGGGAGAAGATTTTTTTGTCAAACGCTCTGAGCAATAGAATGCATAATGCCATGGCATTTGTAGTTTCTTGATTTTACCCCTCGGGGTTAACAGATGACCCGTCTAGGGGACGTCAAATACGCGGTATTCGTTTTAAAAGACTGGCCTCAAGGAAATTCGTCAGTGCTGTTGTTTCATGCGTCATCCAATGCAGGTTGTGCAGTTCTCCCAAGATTATTAATAGACCGTGCAGTTCACACGCAAGGCACCTTCTATCAATTTTTTGGATGGGTGGCTATGAAAAAAGAACCAAGGCGGCACGTTTAATAGTATATATAGCGTAGGCATGCGGCATTATTAAGCTGACAACCTCTTAATAAAGTAGTAAACGGCGAGTTCGTCCAAAAGCTTCGGTTGCGTTGTCCATCTTTCTTTATTTTTTCCTTTTTTTCATGTAGCCAAACAGAACGATTATGGGGACCTTAAGGAAAAACAGGAAAAAAAGCAGTAGCAATACTAACAATAATACGAAAGTAAAGGCAACTCAAAATAGATAACGTGCTAGTTGCAAATTGTCCTTGGAGTTTTGAGGCTTGAGTATTGTCCATCCAAAAAATATTCTACCCACTCACGATAGACTTCGTTCAAAATCGTCCGTCCCTTATTAAATACAATATTGCTTTGTTCTCGCACTTTTCATTGGTGCAACAATAGTACCCTTCTCCGACTCCCACTTTTCTAAAAAAAAAGCGGTATTCCTCTCTCAAGCTCCAGTAAACTTTCAACTATGAGTGAGCTGAATACTGTTTCGACGAACTCCAGTGATTCCGCCAAAAACGGTGGTATGTCAAATAGTCCCGAGGATATGGACTCTGCAGCTGCTGCCAGTCATGCTATAAAGAAAAGAACAAAGGCTTCTCGCGCTTGCGATCAATGTCGTAAAAAGAAAATCAAATGTGACTACAAGGATGAAAGGGGACTCTGCTCAAACTGTCAAAGAAATGGAGACCGTTGCAGTTTTGAAAGGGTTCCTTTAAAAAGAGGGCCCTCAAAAGGTTATACGAGGAGTTCTAGTCATTCAAGACCTAACGAAATACAAGAGTATAATAACGCTAAATCATATAATACAGTGGAAAGTAATAACAGCACGAACAATAATAACGGTCCCAATAGCAATACCGTCCCGAGTACCCCTTCGAGATCAAATTCAGTTCTTTTACCTCCTCTGACACAATATATTCCCCAAGCTAACGGCGTGCCTCCCAGTTTCCCAAACACTGCAATCCAACCTACTATGCCTGCTGGCAATATTGGTCAGCAGCAGTTTTGGAAAGTGCCTTACCACGAATTTCAACATCAGAGAAAGGGTTCTATTGACTCTTTGCAGAGTGATATATCGGTGAGAACTTTGAACCCGAACGAGCAGTTGTCTTATAATACTGTACAACAGTCCCCCATAACAAAAACGACTCATGATTCTGGCAATGCGCACGGAAGTATCACAGGCTCAGGCAGTGCCTCTGGTAGCGGTGGTTACTGGTCCTTTATAAGAACGTCTGGTTTATTAGCTCCTACTGATGATCACAATGAGGAACAAACAAGAAGATCAAGCTCTATACCTTCTTTGTTACGAAATACTTCAAACTCGCTTTTATTGGGTGGCCAGCCTCAACTACCGCCCCCTCAACAGCCGTCACAGTCGCAATCACAATCACAATCACAATCACAATCGCAACTACATCCACAATCACAATCACAACCACAACCACAACCACAACCACAATCACAATCGCAACCGCAACTGCAACTGCAACTACAACCACAACCACAACCACAGCCGCCGCAGCAACAACAACAACAACAACAACAAAAATTGCAGCAAGGGCAGAATTTGTATTCATATTCTCAATTTTCTCAACAGCAGCCATACAATCCATCGATATCATCCTTCGGCCAATTCGCTGCGAATGGATTCCATTCTAGGCAAGGATCAGTGGCTAGCGAGGCAATGTCCCCCAGTGCGCCTGCTATGTTTGCCAGCGCATCTACAAACCCAACGAGTAACGTACAGCAAGCACAAAGACCTCAGGAGCAACAAGGGCAACAATTTCCGTCCGAGTCAGATGCTAATAGAAGACGACAATCAGCCCCGGTATCAGTAACGTTGTCCGCGGTTAGGCTGAACGGGAATGAAAACAACGATCGTAATATGAATAACAATGCTAGTAGCAACAGTAATAATAACAGTGGTTCTTCTAAAGACATATCTCAAAATTCTCAAGAATCTACGACCACAACGCCAGTAGCTCTAGAGGCGACGAGCCCTGGGTCTACGTCCCACAGAGGTACAAAGAAACGTAGAAAAAGTTATGTGTCTAAGAAACCAAAGCCAAAGAGGGACTCGTCTATTTCCATATCATCGAGGGGCTCATCACACCCAATATCTTCTTCTTCTACTATCGTATATGGACAAATTTCCGATGTTGATCTGATTGATGCTTATTATGAATTCATACACGTAGGATTTCCAATAATACCTTTGAATAAAACAACTCTGACGAATGATTTGTTGTTGGTGAACACTCAGCCAATTTCTAATATCCACGAAGTAAACTCTTACGTTATTTTGTGGTTTAGAAACTCGTTAGAACTATTGGTTCGTGTGGCTTTGAAACAAAAACAGGGCGGGAGATTTTTTGATAATATAGTGGGTATGCCTCTATCGCCTGGAAACGATAATAATAAGCCTGGCTTTACCACAGCTGTGGTAAGAGATGATGCTGAGAAAACAAGAAACGACTCAAATAATGAAGTACAGGAGACTTTAGAAGTACAGAGTGTTTTCATTGCGGCTTTGAACGAGTGTTTCCAAAAAATCGTGGATATCCATCCCAAATTCAGAGAAAACAACGAACAAATCTCGCCCAAGATCAAAGTTATCTACTTATCTACTTTCATTCTTTTGAATTACATCTTGGCGTTTGTTGGTTACGATAACTCATTTGTGCTGGGAATGTCCGTGACAATTTTCAACGAATTCAAACTATATAAATTGATATTGTTCCCCGGGACAGATATCGATGAGACGAGGGCAGCCGTTGGTGGCGAGGCTATCACGGAGAATGGAAGCACGAACCCCTCAGAATTTGAAATTGGATCCGGAAGTGCTGGACATATAAATCCATCCAACTCGCCAAATTCCATGGACGAAGACATGAATCACTACTCTGTGCTATTCAAAAGACTGTACATTTTACTTTCAGTTTTTGATTCTTTGCAAAGTTGCGCATTTGGTGGACCCAAACTGTTAAACATCTCCATCCAGGGCTCCACGGAAAGATTTTTCTCCAATGAATTAGGTTCCAAATGGTGCCTGGAGCAAAGCCAATTGAGATTGAAATGCGTCTTGCAAAGTTTGAAACTGGGTGAATTATTAAGTGAATTGGCCAGAAACAGAATATCAATGAATGTGGTTAGCAAGCCCGGTTTCGACATCGCCAAATTGTCCTTCCTTCTATCCGAGTTTGTGGGAAATCAACCCGTATCGGTGGCGCAATTGTTTTGTAAGCTGTTGATTGGGAAGCACAACTTCATCAATTGCTTATTGTCGTTGCATGATGCCGAAACAGGCGTTTACTCGGAACTAACATTGGAACTGAGTTCGAAACTGGCAGACTCCTTATGTTCATTGATATCGATAATCCTGCAAATACTAACACTGATTTTAAGGCTGAACCCCACAAACAGCATCGACTTCAATTATAGACCACCCAACCCGCCCACGACGGACCCCACCGTGCAAGAGACATCGCCGACAGGAGCCGGAAACACTGGCGCTACGACGCCATCCGAGGGAAACCCAGATTTTTACAAAAAGCTACTGGGCCTGAAGCAAGACAGCGAGACCATCCTCTCCGATCTGTGCCGGGGAGTTATCTCGCCTTTTGCAATTGCCATACTGCACGAGATCTACAACATCACTGAGCTGGTTAAGCAGATGCCAACGTCGCTGATTAGCATAATGATGACCGCCACCACCACACAGAACAGCCAGGATACCAAGAAGTCTCAAGACCTAGTAATGAAGCTGTCCAACTCCATGAACGAGGTGGTGCAGATCACCAGCGTGTTGACGATGATCAAGCCGTTCAAGATTTTCGAGCACGAGCTGAACAAGCCCGTGGCGTCACACACGGGGGTGCTCTCCCCCTCGTCCAGAACAGACGTCCTGTGGGCCAGATCGGGCCAAAGCATCCGCGAGACGCCCGTGATGAAGGCATTGTTCGGCGAAGGCCAGGCCTCGAGTACACAGACCCCAGCTGCTGCTGCGCCGGCGGAGTCCAGGCTCGAGAACGTGGCCCTCGAGAACTTCGTCAGTATCGGCTGGAAACTTCTAGACGATTCCGAGCTGGGCTGGTACTGACAGATAGCTGCACACCCTTCCCCTGTGCACCAAGGTTTTTCTTTCCATTTCGACCAGAAACCAGCGTGGAAAAGTGCCACGAAAGGCTAACTTAAATATATCACATACACTACGTAACTACCCACATACATACTAGCTGTTGTAAACCTGTAACAATACCGTCACCACCATTTCACACACTACCTTCGAGAGGCACCGAGTTCAGGGGTGCGCGCAGACAATGGGCTCCTTCCGCTTGCGCAGCAAAGGGGTTTCGCCTGTTCCTACTTTTCCATGCCTTTTTCAGGGGCATGTCCTTATTACCCACGTTGCTACTGCCGGTTGCTGCTGATGAGGTTCCGGCACTCAGCAAAGATCCCGGTGCCACTTCATTACCACACAGGCCACTTTACAGGGGCCTGTGAGCTGAAAGATTCACCCCCCTCCTTCTCCCCCGCCCCTTCTCGAGCAACCTGACGCGGTTCCTTCTGGGCTCGGCCCGTTTTTGTTTTTTTCCTTTTCTAGTCTGAATAAAGTATATAAACCTAAATAAACAACTGAGTGTTTCCAGAGGTGCCTAGTAAGAGAATGTATTTGATTTCTGATTKTAAGTACAATTTCTGCTCTTCCACTCATCAACACCGTTAAAAGGCTCTGTTCTCCTCCGATTTTACAAACTAACTTCCGCGCAAACCCACCAAGCATATCACAATGTCTACTAAGAAGCATACCAAGACACATTCCACCTATGCATTCGAGAGCAACACAAACAGTGTGGCCGCCTCGCAAATGAGAAACGCGTTAAAC